>NC_135225.1:11044002-11169002 GCF_052324685.1 Brachyhypopomus gauderio | reverse complement strand
GATCCTTCAGTAGAACCTTTACCACCCAACACTGTTCGGACACGCACGCACGCACACAGTGATACTGAGGCAGTTTCCTACTTTCAAGACCCCCACCCACGATGTACTTTCCACCCACTCACACCAGACACATAAAAATAAATGCATCACACACACATTTAATGCATGCGTGCACTTAACTTGCACACAAACTCGCTGACACACATGCATAGGCACCTACACACTTGCACTCTCTCCCTCTGCCACACACAACGCATAATTGAGTGGCAGTTGATTTTTCAGAGTTAGTGAGAGAGGAATGGGGGTATGGAGGGGGGGGTTCACCTCCTTTGAGATCAGCCGAGGCTCCCACATACTGGAAATTGTCCATGTTAATGACGTCTATGATGGGGGAGACGACACGTGTCTTGTCCTGTCAACAAGAGACAACAGGACAAATCAGGGTGAGACTCAAGTAACTAAAGTAATGATAATGATTACCTTTTATGTAGCTGCTTGTAAGGATAGTGCCTTATAGAAAGGCATATTAATTAGTAAGTGAAACCAGTTAGGGTTCAGATACAAACCTTATTATCGGACATGCTGTGTTTACATGGTCCAGCATTGAAAATTGTGTTTTCAACAACTATGAAGGTGTTGAGTCATCTCAAGTATCACTTGGAGTCATTGGAAAAGCAACTGATGTCAAAGCGAACAGTTTAAAGCAGATTTATTTATTGGGAGTTACTTTCGTCTCCACATTTGCTTTCACATTAATGGGGCAACAGGCCTGCCAGGATGCAAACACACAATCTGGTATATGTGGTCCTTTTGACACTTGCTGCCATTCTGGGATAATTACAGCAGTGGAGGTTGAAGTCCAGAAATAAATACTAAACACCACAGGTTTTATACTCATTTATTTGGATAAGAAGAACATAGGCGAATTCAAACACCCTCTATCACCAGCATACGCATGCCCATAACAGAGAGAAAGACAGATGAGTCGACAGCCAGAGACAAACAGTCAGACAGACACAGAGGTTTATAAGAGTATATCAGAGTATATCCAGCTGAACAAATATTCACATGGTAGTAGGGAATACAGGGAAGTGCAATCTTGGAATGTGTGTACATACAAGGAAACATGTGTGTCTGCATGTGTGGACATACACTATATTGCCAAAAGTATTTGCTAACCTTCCTTGACTAACATATGAGCTGAAGTGACATCCCATTCCTAATCTGCTCTGGATAAAAGTGTCTGCTAAATGCCGTAAATGTAAATGTAATCCATAGGGTTCAATATGACGTTGGTCCACCCGATGCAGCTAGAACAGCTTCAACCCTAGGAAGGCTGTCCACAAGGTTTAAGAATATGTCACTATACTATACTATCTTCCAGAAGTGCATTTGTGAGGTCACATACTGATGTTGGACGAGAAGGCCTGGCTCTCAGTCTCCACTCTAATTCATCCCAAAGGTGTTCTAACGGGTTGAGGTCTGGACTCTGTGCAGGCCAGTCAAGTTAATCCAAACCAGACTCTGCCATCCATGTCTTTATGGACCTTGCTTTGTGCACTGGTGCCCATTCATGTTGGAAGAGGAAGGGACCAGCTCCAAACTGTTCCCACAATGTTGGGAGCATGGAATTGTCCAAAATATCTTGGTATGCTGAAGCATTCAGTGTTCCTTTCACTGGAACTAAGGGGGAGTTGAAAAACAACTCCACACCATAATCCCCCCTCCACCAAATTTGACACAATGCAGTCAGACAAGTACCGTTCACCTGGCAACCACCAAACCCAGACTCGTCCGTCAGATTGCCAGATGGAGAAGCACGATTCGCCACTCTAGAAAACGCGCCTCCACTGCTCTAGAGTCCAGTGGCAGCGTGCGTTACCCCACAGCATCCAACGCTTTGCATTGCACTTGGTGATGAATGGCTTGGATGCAGCTGCTCGACCATGGAAACCCATTCCATGAAGCTCTCTGCGCACTGTTCTTGAGCTAATCTGAAGGCCACATGAAGTTTGGATGTCTGTAGTGATCGACTCAACAGAAAGTTGGCGACCTCTTCGCACTGTGCTCTTCAGCATCCACTGATCCCGCTCCGTCAGTTTATGTAGCCTTCCACTTCGTGGCCAAGTTGCTGTAGTTTCCAGACACTTCCATTTTCTTATAATACAGCTGACAGTTGACTGTGGAATATTTAGGAGCGAGGAAATTTCACGACTGGATTTGTTGCACAGGTTGTTGTCATCCTATCACACTTCCACGGTGGAATTCACTGAGCCCCTGAGAGCAACCCATTCTTTCACAAATGTTTGTAAAAACATGCCTAGGTGTGTAATTTTATACAATTGGCCATGGAAGTGATCGGAACACCGGATCCCAGTAATTTGGATGGGTGAGCAAATACTTTTGGTAATAAAGTGTACAAGGACAGCTGTGTGTCAACATGTGTGGACATACAAAGATTACCATGTGTGTGTGTGTGTGTTTTCCTGTTGGTCTTATATCAGACAGGATATGCAAATCAGTGAAGGGTACCACACCTGCTTAGCACACATACTCCCTACACCCACCTCAGCTACGTATGCAACACCTCACCACACCGTTACGGTGATGAGTGAGACCATGCTAAGCAAACCCTCAAAATGAAAATATCATGGCAAGACAGAGAGCCAAATGGAAGACAGACAAACTGGAGACAGGCAGACAAACGGAAGACAGACAGACAAACAGACGACAGGCATCCAAATGAAAGACAGACAAACAGAAGCATCAGGCACATGATGAAAGAGGGTCTCTTAGGGCGTACTCACACTAGGCTCTGTGATCCGGGCCCGGGCACGGTTGCCTGCCGAAGCACGGTTCGTTTGGCTAGTGTGAGCGCTCCAACCGTGCCCGGGCCCGGATCAGTTAACCGTGCTCGGGCCCGCTTGAAGAGGTGGGCCAGGGCACGATTCATGTGGACTCGGGCACGGTTCGCTTCTAGTGTGAGCGCTATCCGTGCCCGGGCCCGCTTGGTGCCTCGTCTGATTGGTTCATTTCGCTGGAACTCAAACATGACGTCAGTGATGCGACGCTCACGTTAAACAGTCATAGCGGCAAAGCGATTAGCAGACAATCGTTGTGTTAAATTATCGATAAATCTGTGCTTGCACCGTGTTTCTGCACTCCCAAAACGACTCCAAAAATACAATAAAAAGAGAATCGTGAACTCCATAGTGTTGTGCGAGCATAGTGTAGTGTTGTTATTCCAAATAAAGCGGCGTTGTGATGAGGTAAGCGTGCTCGGGCCGGGTTGATAAAGCCAGTGTGAGTGCAGGCCAGAGGGGGAGTGGGGAGGGGGGATAACCGGGCCTCACCACGGAACCAGCAAACCGTGCCTAGTGTGAGTACGCCCTTAAACGCAGTGGCATAAGAGAACTAACTGGATGATAACTCGTATGTCAGTCTTCTCTCATGAGGAGACCAACTCCAACCTCTGACCTGCCCTGCTCAAGGCTGACATGATAACCACCCCCCCCCCTCACTCTCCCCTCCCCATTCTTTTAAAATTAGGAGCACTCTGTAAAATGTGAGAGTGAAAAGCTACGTAGCCCGAGGAATTTGTCTGTCTGCAAGTGTGTGGGAACCTGGTGAGTCAGAGTGGTAAGACGAACCTCAGCCACCCTCTCCAGAAGAGGTTCCAGCCAGTGTTCATTACATTCACAGTGGCTGTCCAGGAAGGTGAGGACACCGGCCGTGGCTGCGTCCGCCCCTCGGACACGCGACCGCATCAGACCTTAGATCACACACACACACACACACACACACACACACACACACACACACACACACACACACACCAACAACAACATGAGATGTTGGCCTGTGGCTGTTCTAGAAACAGATAGTGTCTATCTCTGTTCTTTATCTTGGGGGAAGCTTCTTTCTGCTCCTGCTTCTTGACATCACATCTTGGCTATAATCAGATTACCAGTGATCCAGCAATACAGATATAGCCAGGACTTCAGGCAAGCAGACAGGTACTTTCAGAAAACTTTCATAGTGTGGTGACAAACATGTGGCCACAGTCACTGGAAGGAGGTAATGATAGTCAATAGCACCCTAATGAAATCATTTATCATCTGAGCTATGGGTCTCTCAGCTATTCTGGAAGATTCCCCCAAAATCCCCAATTCACAGCCCCTGCAACCAAAAAAGGATATAACATAATTATTTGACTGCAAATCAAACCGTGGCTCCTGTGCTTTCACAGCTGATATGCCATTAACCCCTATGTGATTGAGAATTATCATGAAGTATTTCCCAATCGTGATCTAAAACAGCATTTAAATTAACAAGCACCTGGGCTTATTCTTATTGTAATTTAGAGAGACAAAACTGCATCTGTCTACAAGTCAGGTTTTTCAAGACTTGAGAACTTGAAACCTTATTTCCTTGCTGGATAGATACCCATAGCAGTTTCCAAAAATACATTCTAATAACAGGGTTTTTATTGCTCCACCGTTCTGCTTTCTCCAAAGACTCCAGTAAAGTGGAGCTGGACCTTTTACAAGGCACAGGCTGCTATGCAGGGACATGGTCCTGATGTCAGAAGGAACGCAAAAGACACCGGCTGGTTCCGGCTCGTCCGTCCCTTCAGCCGAACGGCTACGTCGCTTTAGTCGACATCACACCGGTTTGATCAGTGTGGTAAACCAAGGAAGACTGGCTAGCAATTAGAGCAGGACAAATAAATGAAACTTTGGGGAAAGATAACGATGGCGTTGGAAGGATCGATCCATTGAAACGTCCATGAGACACAGTACTGCCTGAGGGGCTTTAACAGTTTCTACCCATTTCTATAAACCTCTCTGCTCTTCTGTTCCTTGTCACCACAAAGCACTCTTCCAAAACCACTACAATCATCTGGAAACACTTTGGGGGTGGTAATACTAATGCACTAATGCTTTATGGCCTAAACTGTAAACTAGCAACTAACAGCGTGACCTCTGAACTATAACCCCTGTGCGGGAGGCTTCCAACCGAGCACATGAACGGAAGAATGATGTAATTGAAGCCTTCGAAGGACAGTGGACAGGCAGCAGGAGACAGTGGAGACGTTCATTGCATGGTAACGTTGTATCAAAGATTATTTCAAACTGTGTACAGTGTATCACAAAAGTGAGTACACCCCTCACATTTCTGCAGATATTTAAGTACATCTTGTCATTGGACAACACTGACAAAATTACACTTCGACACAATGAAAAGTAGTCTGTGTGTAGCTTATATAACAGTGTCAATTTATTCTTGCCTAAAAGTTACTCAATATACAGCCATTGATGTCTAAACCACCGGCGACAAAAGTGAGTACACCCCTTAGTGAAAGTTTCTGAAGTGTCAATATTTTGTGTGGCCACCATTATTTTCCAGAACTGCCTCAACTCTCCTGGGCATGGACTTTACCAGAGCTTCACAGGTTGCCACTGGAATGCTTTTCCACTCCCCCATGTCGACATCATGGAGCTGGCGGATATTCGAGACTTTGTGCTCCTCCTGCTTGAGAATGCCCCAAAGATGATATATTTAGGTCTGGAGACGTGTTTGGCCAGTCCATCACCTTTACCCTCAGCCTCTTCAATAAAGCAGTGGTTGTCTGGGGTCATTATCATGCTGGAACACTGCCCTGCTGCCCAGTTTCCAGAGGGAGGGGATCGTGCTCTGCTTCAGTATTTCACTGTACTTATTGGAGTTCATGTGTCCCTCAATTAAATGCAACTCGCCAACACCTGCTGCACTCATGCAGTCCCACACCATGGCATTCCCACCACCATGAAGGACTGTAGGCATGACACTTATCTTTGTACTCATCACCTGATTGCCACCACACATGCTTGAGACCATGTGAACCAAACAAATTAATCTTGTTCTCATCAGACCATAGGACATGGTTCCAGTAATCCATGTACTTTGTTGACATGTTTTCAGCAAGCTGTTTGTTGGCTTTCTTATGTACAGACTTCAGAAACGTCATTCTGGGGTGACAGCCATGCAGACTAATTTGATGTAGTATGTGGCGTATGGTCTGACCACTGACAGGCTGACCCCCCCACCTTTTCAATCTCTGCAGCATTGCTGACAGCACTCCTGCACCGAACTTTCCAAGACAGAATTCGGATGTGACGCTGAGCACGTGCTCTCAGCTTCTTTGGACAATCAACGCAAGGTCTGTTCTGAGTACACAATGCTCTTTTAAAACGCTGGATGATCTTGGCCACTGTGCTGCAGCAATCTTCTTGTAGCGAAACAAGTCGTCTTAAGATCCTCAGAGAGTTCTTGCCATGAGGTGCCATGTTGGAACTTTCAGTGACCAGTATGAGAGTGTGAGAGCTGTACTACATGACTGAACACACCTGCGCCCTATGCAACCTTGAGACCTAGTGACACTAACAAGTCACATGACATTTTGGAGGGAAAATGACAAGCAGTGCTCAATTTGGACATTTAGGGGCATAGTCTCTTAGGGGTGTACTCACGTTTGTTGCTGGTGGTTTAGACATTAATGGCTGTATATTGAGTTATTTTGAGGGAGGAATAAAATTACAGTTATATAAGCTGCACACAGACTACTTTTCATTGTGTCAAAGTGACATTTTGTCAGTGTCAGTGTCCTCCCATGAAAATATATACCGGTACTTAAATATCTGCAGAAATGTGAGTGGTGTACTCACTTTTGTGATACACTGTATGTAAAGGTATGTTTCATCTGGTCGTAGTTGTACTATTTAGAGACAGTAGAACTAAGCAGTATTTATTCTTCCTACAACTTTTATTATATGGATAAACTGTAGTCTAATAATTATTTAATTATTTCACTTGATGCAACATGTATAGCCATATCCTTACAAACAAAATCTACATAAATCATGTGCTTTATTCTTAAAGGTTTGAGATGATGAATCCCATCATCACAGACAAATGCAGCTCAGATGAGCTATTAAGCGTCAATGAAGCACTCACCCTCTCGTCGGTCATTCCGAAGAATTCTGACTTTCTCGATCTTCCCAAGCAATGCCCCATCTTCCGCTGTGAGACAAAGTGAAATTCCTTTAACTTAAAAGCTATAAAACAGAGATGGCAAACCTAGCTCCACCCTAAACCACGCACAGGGAATATAATCCCAGCTTCACACTAAACCATGCACACGGAATATAATCCCAGCTTCACACTAAACCAAGCACAGGAAATATAATTCCAAATTCAAATGACTTACGGTTGTCACTGTAGTCGTCCACAAGGATGATCTCCTTGACCAGGTGGGCAGGACTTTTCTTCAGCACACTGGGGGGTGCAGTGCAAGTTCTTTTAGCTTCATCATGGAAACGTTCACAGCCGAAGGTATCGGGAGCACCGCCGGAGGGGCGAAGCATTACTGGAAATGCAAATGTATGATAAGCAGGCAGACCCACCTGACCACAGTGCGGAGGAGAGCTGAACGAGCCTCGTTATGGAAGGTGATCACCACACTAGATGAAGGCAGATCTGTCCTCCACTGCTTGTGGCGACAGCTGACAGACAGACAGACAGAAAGACAGAAAGATGGATAGAGGTAGGGAGAAAGAGACAGATAAAGAGGGTGTTACTACTGATGCTCAAAAGGTATAGGTATGTAATGTAATGCAGACTTCAAATCATAAATCATTTCATATATAAGAAATTGTGATGTTGTAACAAAAAATAAACAAAAAAAACCATCACAAATGTAAAAATTATTAAAAATAAAAGATCCCACAAAATGTTGCACAGGTATACTTTTCCCTTGACATCAATTATCCCCGTTGTTCAAAACACCTTTTGCATTCAGTACAGCAGTGTGTCTTTGTGAAGTCTCTAAAGACTTCTGCCCATTTGCAATTTGCAATTTTATCCTCCCTCACAAATCTCTTTCAAATTGCTAGGACATCTCTTGGGTACAGGCCTCTTTAGTTTTTCTGAAGTAATTCCTTGGTTGACATGGATTCGTTCTTTGGGTTGTTATGTTTGAAGGTGAAATCTCTATTCATGTGACAGTTTCCCCACATTGTTTTGGGTGACTGGATGTATTTTAGTTTTGCAGAATGTAGACAGGCCGTGAGAAACGTAGGCAGGCGTGTATGTTCCTCTCCATGAGAAAGTGCTTCCATCTTGCTATCCTGCTCCACAGCCCAGATGCAGCAGGGGAAATTGTTGTCACATGCAGACATTGACCACTACCTGCCAGAAAAACCTGCAGCTCCTTTAATGGTGCAGTGTGCCTCTTCGTGGCCTACACAAAAAGGTTTTCCCCTTCTACTGTCTCCGGCTTTGGAGAGCAATCCTGATCTTGCCAATGTCGCCATGCTGATGAATTTTCCCCACAATTGATGATGTTTTCCCAGTGTTCCATGGCACACCCAAAGGCTTTGATGTCCTTTTAGAACTTTCTCGTGATTGCTGCCTTTCAAAGATAAGATCCCAGGAAAGGATCCCACAGACGCTGGAGTGTGAGCTCTATGGCTGCTCCAGCTGGGTACAACCGCGTAAATGTAAAAGTTACAGGCTTATGAACGTGACTGGCTGAACGTTTGCACACTTTTGAAAACAAGTCTATTACAGCCCCCCCCCCCCCCCCCAGTTGTTGTGTTTCTTTTTATAGAAATCAGAGAAATAAGGAGAAAATGTCTGACATGACCTTGCTTTCTGGCTTTATATAACCAAAAACTCAGCAATTTCAGCAAGGGTGTGTAGACTTTTATATCTGCAAAAGGTTTACAAAAATAGCAATGGTTCTATGGTTGTACACACTATGAACCTTTAATAATTAAGATACAGGAAGAATGAGAATCTTCTGGCCCTAAAATCCTCATGAAATGGCACCGCCTTTAAGAAGCATTTAGCATTTTGTGAACGCTATAACATTTTGCATATTTATGCGGTTTTACTTGCAAAAAGTGTCTAAATGAATGATGAAATGCAGTTATCCTAATGACATCAGGTCAGTGGATGCAGGACCCAGCGAAATAAAGAGGGCCCAATCAAATACACTAATGTTTGTGGATGGAAAATGTTAAAGTGAACTTCTGAAAATCTTGGGTGGGTGTGTGTGTGTGTGTGTGTGCGCGCACGTGTGTGTTCTGCATCTCCCAGCAAGCACACACACCCACACAAACCCTTTTCATCCATGGAGATTTTACACACTCCCACACAGCTATGCCACTTGTCCCCTGCTGGTTTTAATTTGACAGCCGTGGGGCTAATCCTCAAGCTTCTTCAGCCTGGTTTAAGGTGAGAATACACACAGGTGCTCCTCTGTACTGAGAGTGATGCAATAGCATTAAACAGCAGGTCAGATCACACACACATACACACACACACTCGACACAAACATGCACACACACAAATAACGAAAATACACACACACTCACACCCAGGAAAGGAACACAAAACTTGAATGACCCTTTCTGGAATGGGCATCTTGAACATTTCTTATACTGCCTCTAGGGGACAGACACATTTTCACCAATGGAACTGTGTGGAGTACCATGGCAAGATACCATGCAACATGGCATTAACAGAATAGGTGATTCGACTAGAAGACAAGTGTGTTTATTAACGCAGGTCCCAGTGGTGTGTTCCCAGCTCCGTTCTTGAGCAGGCTTGCAACCTTACAGCTTTCTCAGAAACGTTCTCTTCTCCTGCCAGTGTTTCTGCGGTACCTGCAGCTCCCCTAGGAAACCCCGTGATGCTGGGTTCAGATATAGGCATGCAGTAAAGCTTAGGGCTACAAGCCATTTCATACATTATTAATATATTACATTTAATTGGTCCTGCTCTTGGTCCTGTTTTTTGTATTTTTGTTTTTTTACATTTCATTATCTTCATTAACAGTTCAAAGCACATA
This sequence comes from Brachyhypopomus gauderio, assembly GCF_052324685.1. Taxonomy (NCBI): domain Eukaryota; kingdom Metazoa; phylum Chordata; class Actinopteri; order Gymnotiformes; family Hypopomidae; genus Brachyhypopomus; species Brachyhypopomus gauderio. The sequence goes on along the minus strand of NC_135225.1, from coordinate 11,159,107 downwards.
TGCCACCTTATATGAGGCAGAATATGGGAACTGCAGTCACTCTGTGCATTTCTGTTAATTAAAGCTACAGATCTATGTGAGTAGGCTACGGTCCTCCCTGGGAGAACAGCAACTCTTGCCAAAAAGATCCCCATTAAAGCATGTGGCCTCCCACTGCAAAAGGTACTGAAACAGACGCTTGCTCGTTCAGAAATCAGCAAAGCCCATGTGTTCCCTGACTCCACCAGCAAAGCCCATGTGTTCCCTGACTCCACCAGCAAAGCCCATGTGTTCCCTGACTCCACCAGCAAAGCCCATGTGTTCCCTGACTCCACCAGAACTTTTTAAAAAGACCATTTTAATGACAAAGATTTAAAAAATGTTTTCTCTCTTGATCTGTATTCTACAGAAATCTCCAGGGGATGTGACTCAGACTTTTGCGTGCTGCACACAAGGAGAGAGTAATAGGCAACCATGAAAAGACATGAAAAGACGTACATTCTGATGACATCGTCCACCTTTGCGATTTGGACCACACACTAAGAAACAACTGGACAGCATAACATATTTCCAATATTTTTTTGGTAAATGGGGATGACCTGTATGCCAGCTCTGTGTAATGGTACTACAACAGCCCCACATAAAATGCTGACCACAAATCTCCACTAAGAAGTCACATGGGAGGAGTGGGAATGTTTGCATATTAACCCATGCACAAGGAAGGAAGGATAAAAGCCAAAATGAATACACATCAGAGCTGCTCACTGTGATAAATCTACGTGCTCAATATGTACCCTGAAAGACTTACTCAACTGTTTAAGCCATTAAAATACCATTCATATAAAAGTAGTATGTACTAGTAAATAGGTTTATGTATAAATGCAGCACACACTAGTAAATAGATTTCATTTCTACTCCCAATTTGAGCATAGTCCCAAATTCCTGTTGGTCTCGTTGTCTATTCATCTACACAATGGGCCATTTCTGCCTCCTCTCTCCCCAGAGTGGACAGGAACTCAGTTGAGCAGTAATCTCAAAGTGCTTTCATCAGGCAGTCGTATTAGTCCATTAACATCAGAGTTAAAAACGTTAAATGCATTTTTTGGCATCTTTAGAAGGAAAAACATTAAGATTACATGGTTAAACTCCATGTAGATGCCATTTTGAGTGAAAATATGCATAGAACAATTGGTACTGTACCGATCAAACATTTTGATACATGATACACTACTAATATTAGCGTTTTAAACTGTGAACTTTTTAAAGATCAGAAATCCATGCTTAGTTACATTACAGAAAGTCTTTAGAGCATTGACAATTAAAATGTGCTGAAACTGCACTTCAAAAACAAATAAGTTGCATTAACCTAGCTAATAAGGTGACCAGCAGGACTTCATGTGACCCACGAGCAAGCTCCTCCCCCTTTTCTGCCCATGGCAGAGCTGTGGGGAACACGTCTGGCGTGAACTTGCTCTTGCTTGGTAGCTCGACGTCATGCATCTGCACACGTGGGCCACAGACGCTGTAGGCTGTGACCGTCCCTCACTGAATCACACCAAGCTTTTAACGTGCAGACGGCATCCCCGTGAGATGCGCACGACCCGAACCAGCTACACCGCCCGGCATGTGCACTAGAACACAGCATACATTCATCAGACAGAGAGATTACAACATCGCACTGTGTTTAACAAAAAAATTTCAATTTCGTGCACACCCAGCTCAGCTTCCTCTTGAGCGTTTTGAAAGGAGTGCCCAGGGGGGCGTGGAGATGAGAGGAGGAAGCCGTTCCACTATGGAGAGAGAAGAGGGACAAACGAGGGGCCTGAAGTACAGAGTCTCCGTGCAGCTGTGTCTCAAAGCTGAACTTGGTGTTTCGCTCGTGTGCAACGTGTGAACTCTGGTCCACAGCTTCGAGACTACTGCTCTGGCGAAGTCCAACGCAAGTCCCCTGGAGATGGGCGAGCCAAAGCCAAGGCACACAGCTGCTGTCTGATGCAGAACGAGTGGACTTGGGAAACGAATTAGCAACAAGGGCCAAAGTTCTGGGGAAAATTCCAGGCTGAGAAATGTCACACACAACATGCAAAAGAGAAATAGATGAACAGATGGTCACAGTGACTGATGTGCTTCCAGAAAACTATGAGCTCAGCTTTCTGCTGGACTAAATCAAATGCAGAATTAGCACTACGTAATGCCAGCTAAGATGAACTGCACTCCCAAAGTGGAGTATTTCACTGCAGGACGTCAACCAGCTCCTGGAAAGTTTCAAGACAGCAGCACGAAGCAGCAGCTCTGTATGTACACACACTGAAAACCAAGTCCAAGCCACTCATGAACGAGGTTTTCCCTCAACAATGAAATAAACAGATCTTGATATCAGCATCTTTCAGAACCCTGCAGGCTTTCTGCAGTGGTGTCAAAGGATAAAACACCAGTGCTGTGTACTGGCAGGACTTTAACTCTGCATGTCTCTGGACCTGCACACCACTGGACTCCAGACCACAGAGAGGAACATGCTCATTTTACCATCTAATGATGAGATGTGGCACAACACCCTGAAAGGTTCAGAAAACAGTAGCCCAAAACATTTAATAAAACTGTCAATTGGCAAATTTTGACCAAAACATATAATAAGTCTATATTGAAACTTTGAACTTAAATAAATGTGAACATTTCTAAGTTGAAAATGTATACCAGATACCATTCCACAGTTTAAAAAATACCATAGCTATCTTCATGGCACAGTTTTATTACATGACGAGTTTTACCAGTGTCATTTCAAAGTGCTTTTAGGCTTTCTGATCTTGTTTCGTTTTTTTTTTAACTAAAGACCTTTACTTCCTTGCCCAAAACTCATCCCAAAGTCATGTGATTAGACATGTGGGTATAACAGTTAAATTCAGTTAAAAAACAAACAAACAAAAGAAATTAAAAAACAATTTTAAGGTTCTACATAAAATTGTGCTTTTTGAGCAATATTCATATTTACCTTAAGTTTCTTTGACAGGGCGAAAATACAATATATGCAAAATCAATATAGAAAGTGTCTCAAAGGTAAGGAAACACCCATATAAAATGAAAGGAGCGTTCAGTCTACCCTTCTTTCACACTCCTGGCGAACTTTCACCAACACATCTGGCTGAATGCTAGCACAAGCATCAACAATTCCTTAAAATAAACAACACTATCTTCACACAGTGTATTAATTTAATATGGGTATATCCTTACTTTTGAGATACCGGTGTATACATACAATAAAGGGCAGAAAGACAATGCCCTTTATCCTGAAAAAGGAGCAGGGTTCTAAAAATAAACATCATGTCCTGACTTTCAGTGCACGTTTTTGAGAGTTCAGATGACTGAACCCGGCCAGTGCAGGCGATGAGGACATTAAAACCTGTTCTAGGAATCTATTTTACTATTTTAACCAGTTTCAACCAGTTTTAACCAGTTTCAAAACCTCCACATTTTTCACTTCTGTCATATTTACATACATATAAATATTTCTAACTCGTTTCCCCCCAGTATTACTCAGTGCCAAGTCCCACTCCTTGCCTGCCTCTGTCCTATTGCATGAAAGCTACCAGCCTGTGAGGACGAGGACTAACGTGCATTTTTTCCCATGACGTGCCGCTAGATGCAGCGTCCTCTTGAGTCCCAGCTAGTGCTTCACTGCGAGACAGCAGGACGTGTTGGGAGGAGAGCATTAACCTCCCAACAGCTGTGGCTGACAGGACGCTTCCCCTACCACCTCGTTAGAGCGCGCCTGCTCTCTGCCCTTGTTTCTGTGCATCAGACCAGTTATTCAGAGATACGATTGTCTTGGCCCTTCACGGCAATGTGTAAACAGATTCGATAAGTCCTGGGCGTTGGACGCCTCAACTAAACTGTTGGATGTGTCACCAACCGACACATGTCCCCGTTATGTCTGCTTCCATCACGATTTAGAGCGCAAACAAAGCTAAGCACGCTTAAAGTCATCTTTAGTAGCAGTGCCATGGATTTTTGTGCCTTTATGGTTTTCAGAAACTCGTCTTCCATGTTTGCGGAACCAAACTCCAGAATATGCATATATACCACTTACTTTATTCCCTACTCTAATTAAAAGCAGAAAACATAGCAGGGGATTCAAATACTATTGTGTTACCTCTAGCCAGACTTGCTATAAATGGACGATGTATTCTCATAAAATGTAAATGATGGGCAAAATCTGCGCAGATAAAATGTGAAGCAGTCACACCTAGCATTCTTAGAAAGTGCTGAGAACAGATGATGATAAATGCATGCCTCCGTGGTACATTCCCATCGTATGGCCCTTTCAGCAGCTCAAGGAGCAAAGCACATTCTGACGAAGCTGAAAGGTGAAGTGCGAGAAGATGCGGAAAGTGCTTCTTCGACAGGACGCCACATGAGAACGTCCTGGTCCAGTGAAGGCGGCTCCTCCTCCGGTTAGGTGGGCTGTGGAGGCTGGCTGGTTCTGCTAATCTCCTCCTACATCACCGCCCAGGACAGGGTGGGTGTGCTGGGAAGTCTCAGCTCACATTTTTCCCCAAAGTTACAAGCGTGCTGCTTCGTGGCGCATAGTCATTAAAGGGAAATGAGCTAAATTATACCCGCTTCCATTAATGAGAACATCCAGTGAACTTAAAATATTTATTTCTTTTTAAGAACTTCAGACTGAAAGGTGTACTAAAGGCTGGAAGTCCTGCAGGAAACTAAACACTGATCAATCTTATAATCCTCAAGGATTATACCGTTCTGTAATTTGAACACGTAGGGCAACCATACGTTTTCTCTGTGGCAAGTGCAGGTAGTCGAGGTCTGGCAGAGTGAACACAGAAAAAAACCATGAAATAGTCAGAAGGATTGGAAAGATTGGAAGGACTTACTGTTCATGTCTGGTGTCCAAAACATTGCGGTCCATCCTAAGCTTGTCACTCTCCACCTGGTTGAACTTGTTTCGGGCGTAGGGGTCCTGCCCCGGCCTCACCACTGTTGCCCCAACATACAGTTCCTGGTCAAAGTCTTGCCACCTCACCTTCCCTGGAAAAGTCCCACAAAACCACAGTCAACCACAAACGTCACAGTGTTTATAGCTGTGCAACTGTTTTTTTTTTTTTTTAACAACACAAAATTCTTCAGGCATCAACAGATCTCCACTGAAGTGTGTGGGTATACTGACAGAATGCATCATTAGACACAACCAACCAGTGAGATCGCTGTTTACTCCTTTATGTTACTACTAAGCATGCACACTTACATACTGAAATCCAAATACTTATTTGGGTTAAACAGGATTTTTATGTATTTTACATATTTTCAGCAACTACTTTTATACACAAGGCAAAAAACATGTAAGAACAAAATAAGATGAGATTTACTCAAGATAAAATCCTTGTATTCCATCTGAAGTCCTGTGGTAACTTGATGTCATTCTGGTCCCATACCTACCTTTACTACTTGTCTAATATTCTCTGCAAAGAATACAGCAAATGCTTCTAGTGACAGTAACAAGCTGTCTCTAACGCTGGTGAATAGAAAGAGATAGCTGTAAGATAGCTATAATTGGGTCTCTGAAACATATGGTGGAATTCAATTCAGTTATCTCGCTTAACAAAAGCTTATATGCAATTATTCCAGCAGGGATATGGTAGCCATTGTCAGCACTGTAATTAGACTGTCAGTCTGACAGTAATCTGCCACTGATGCTAACCATCCAGCACAGTGTTAATGAGTCACCGACAAAGGCCATTGCCCTGAGAAACTGTGAAAGGAAGTATCAAATAAAAAGAATGACCTGCCACATTTTACACATTATTTGAAAGTGAACTTCATTTCTAGGGGCACCAATCGGAGTAGTGACAGTTTCTGACACAGGGTTGACCTCGTACAAGGGATGAAGATGAACTATTGTCAACTGCTGCCATTTGGGTGACAGGTCTGTAATGAAGGCTTAGCACAATCAGCGTGAAGCAGTCAGCTCCACAACATCTCAAACACTAGACTTGGCATCATCCGTGGGGATTTGAATACACGGACTTCTCCATTAACAAGGCAGAGAGGAGGGGAATAGAAGCATGAAGAAGACAGGAGACACATTCAAAGAGGAGCTGTCTTCACTGACAATGAAAAACAATGTTTCCCTTCAGAAGTGTTTTGGTAGTGAATGTTGTGCAGACTGGTGTAAAGGCATACTTAATCCATACTATTTCAGAGGACTATAGACATTTTTGTCAATTACTATGCAAAGAAACTTTTGGCTACATCATACTTTCAGCAGAATATCATTGCTAAAATTTCCCTTAGAAACACCTCAAATCTAAATAAAGCTAGCCTCTCTTTGGTAGCTACATTATTTCTTGATCCTGGATATTGGTTGGTTATTGCAGCCCACTGTGCTCAGATGACATCTGTTTTGTAAATGAGACAATAGTTACTGAGCAAATCTTTATAGGCTAACAAGATTTCAGTACATTCAACACCTCAACCAAATGACTAAAAGTCTCATTACTAAAGTCACCTGATAATATATCAGGATGTAATTCTATCCGGTCAAAATTGGAGCAGGGCAGAAAAGGTCCAAAGCCCAGCCAGAGGTAGAAGACCGAGCCAAACATGGCATCATTAGCACGCACACCATCAGAGGAGGCGGAGCCATGCATGGCATTGTTAGCATGCACTCCACCAGAGGGGGCGGGGCCAAGCATGGCATCGTACACTTGCACTCCACCAGAGGGGGTGGTTGTTAGGACACTGTCCAATGGAAGAGAAGGCAATGGAACGTCTGAACGTCTGAAGGAGCCGCCTGTACAGGGACAGCAGCACGTCCTGCAGTAGGGTGGGGGGTGCAGCTGTCACCAGACTAATGAAGTGCTCAAGACAAACAGCTGCTGCACTGTGGCCTTCACAGATCAACGCAACATAAACATACCTCACGATTCAGAAAGCAGACCCTCAGATGCGCACGAATGCACACACGCACAAACACACACACACACGCACAAACACGCACACCTTTACATGAACGTTGTTGTACAGAGTGTGCATATATTATGTACTGCATATGTATTAATGTGCTGCATATGACCTGGTGCAGGTGTCAGGAGCACACAGACAGGTACTAGTCATGCTTCTATGCACATTAACCCTCAGATTAATATGTGGCTAAGATTAGGGTTGTCCCGATCCGATATTTGGATCGGATCGGCCGCCGATATTAGCAAAAAATGCGTATCGGTATCGGATCAGCAGACACGAGAAAATGCCGATCCAGACTCCCGATCCAGTTTTTTTTTAAGTCCGATCCCTGTTTTCCTGCGCACCCATTTAGATAATCCATTCCAGTTTTTGCTAGTGAGAGTAAAATCCGGTCCGCATTTTCCAGCACACCTTCAGCACACGAGCGTAGTTTCTGCCCCAATTTAGCTCCTGGCATCTCGGACCGCCGTGTAAATTTGAAGTTATCGGTCAGTTGTGTGGGATTATTTTACCTTAAAGGATGACAAAGACGAAGAGGTAGAGTGCAACATATGCCACAGTAAAGTCAAGCGTTGTGGTAAAGCTGTAAGAACTTTTAATACCACCAATCTAATCAAGCATTTAGCGAAATACCACCATAAACAACATGACGAGTTTCTAATGAAAACCGAAGACAAAAAGAAAGGTCCTACACAACTAACACTGGCAGAAACGTTTGAATTGAAGGGAGTGTATAGATGGGGATGGAGCAGCAAAGAGTGGAGTAGAAGGCATTTTGCTTTTAATTAGTTTACGATATGTGCACGGATTTTTTTTTAAGCTTTGGTTTACACTTGTTCAAGAGCACTGATGGATGTTAATGTTAATGTTAATAATAGACTATTTTCCACTCAGGTTGTGTTTTTTTTTTTTATATATAATTTACAATATTATTTGCACTTGTGGCTTTTTAATCCTTGGTTTACTGATGCTATTTCTGTTTGTTATTTAATATTTTGTCTATTTTGAGTTTATTAATTGCTAAATAAACAGGTCAGTTTCTCCTTACCAACCATTGTGTATTATTCAAACACACCTAATTCAGCTGGCTACTTGTTATCAAGAGTAAAACGCTTTTCAACATGAGTTTGACAACAAAGTAAGTATCGGCCGATATCGGTATCGGATCGGAAGTGCAAATAAATATCGGTATCGGATCGGAAGTTCAAAAAGCTGGATCGGGACATCCCTAGCTAAGATATTACTGTGATGTCAGAAGGAGCCATGCCAACACCGTACTTATAATTACTGTGATGCGATTAAGACCATAATCACAGTAAGCATAATCGCTTTAAGAGGAGTCTTTATTTTATCAGTATAGAAACCAGTAGTTCCCCTAAAGTGCTCTATTCCCCGTCCAGAGAGCCTGTTCTCTGGTCATCTCAGTGTTCTTCCTGTCTCAAGGCATCTAATCTAACTGAGGACAAAAGGAACTGAAGTGTGTTAAAAGGAGCTGCCTTTGGTTCTCAAATCCAACCTCTTCCGTCACTGTTGCAAAAGAGATGAGAACTTCTTGTTTGAATTCCTTCCCTGTGCAAATGAAAATTCTTGTTCCATGACCTAAATAACAAAAAGAACTGGAGAATGACAAAACTGACTATTGATAATCCCCTGAAACAGATCTCAGCAGCACAGCAACAGATGGGTGATCGTGTCATGTGATGGCTGGAGATTTGCGATGAATGAACTAAAACATCTTGGCAAGGCCCGAGCTGCCAGGTCTGAAGTGCACTGCACACACACCACTCCTAAAGTGCTGGAAAGACTATAAAAAATTAACATGTGCATGCGTTTGAGGTGCAAGACCTGGTGAGCTGCATGCACGTTTCAGCCGAGTACGCTCATTGGCACACAGGTGAGGCAAGGGCTGGGGTTTCACCGCTGCTCAGGATGGCAGGGACGGCTCAACCGCTTCGAGCGTTCCTGCACAAGCAGCCCAGACGGCAGAATCTGCTGCAGGTCAGCAGAGACAGCAGGGACCCAGGGCAGTACGAGCTCGCCATGCAAAACACAGAGCCGCAATCTAGTCCCAATGGTCCCTACACCAGTTCACAATCATTGCTCTCTTCTAGCTAAGGTGAAACAGCTCCCTTCTGTTCCGTCATCTACACAAGAGAAAGAAGTTCATCTGGATATCAGTCAACAATACACAGAGGCTCTGAACGGACTTTTACCTGGAGGAAGGGTTTCCAAGCTATGGGGTCGGTCATCTGTATTGAGGTGTGCTGAGATTCTGTTTGCACTTAAGCCATTCCAGTCATCCTGTAAAAAAAAAAGAAAGAATATATGAAACAAGTCATTAATAACAATAAGAATAGAACAGCCAGACAGCCAAATGTAGCTCTCCAAATCCTTCAGATGGAAGTTAAATTTACCTTAAAGTAAAAATGTGATCAAAAAGCAAAAGCATTTTATATATATATATATATATATTATATATATATAAACTGGGTGAAATTCTAAAAGAAGAGATGTAGAAACTGATTTAGGATGAATAAAGAGATGTAGGAATGGAAAACAAGCAGTTCTACCGGTTCTATGCAAGCAGGAGAAATGCCGGGGGCACATGTTCGCCACCAGGTGCTTTTTAAACATTGATGAGGTAGAACACCCGACAGATTTACATGGATATTCCTCAATCATTTGAATATTTTACATTCTCATTACATGCTCATTCATTTATTCATTAATTCATGGAGGCTCAACTATCTGTGCAAACTTTGCTCAAGATCTCCTCTTGTAGTTCATGCTAATGACTCACAGTTAAGCCAGAATTTATAATCTCTGAAAAGCCTTGAAAAGTGATGAGTAGTAATGATCAGCTTTAATGTTAATGGCAGGTTCTTTTTTCCCCTTTACAGAATCTACATGCTCCCTAGAAATGTCCTCCTCACAAATTACTTCAGATAAAGCTGAGGTGGTAGAATATGGTGCTCTACATAAAACACACGTGTCCCTACTCATACAGAAGAGGGCATGTAATAATTAATATAGCATCACATCAGCATCAAAAACATTAAAAGACACATACTAATACCAGTCAGTACAGTACTATAAACTAGGGATATCGGTCCCGATATTAACAAAATTAGCTGGATCGGGTATCGGATAATCAGGCCGATACATGGGACCGATCCTTTCGCTTTAATTTGTTTGCGATGCGTGCTACGCCATACGTCAGCAGCACATGTGCAGCGTGCCAGACTTACAAAAAGGAACAACAACATGGAGCGAGCCAAAGAGTCAGCTGTGTGGAGGAATTTCACGCCAACAAGTTCGACGGCGACGTGCAATATCTGTAAAACAAATGTTGCAAGTGGTGGTGGTAGCGCTGCAAAATACAATACAACAAATTTAACTAGATGTGGATTTCCTGAAGGAAATACATAGTGCTTGAAAACAGATGCAAGTCTGTGTGTGTAGTGGGTTTGAGAGAGGTGGGTGTGTGTGTGAGTGAGTGAGTGAGTGAGATGCATGTATTTTTGAGTGTGTGAAGTGGATATCGAGCAGAGATGTACAGTATGTTTGTGTGAGAGAGGTGTACAGTTGAAACCATAAGTTTACATACATTATATAAAAAGACACGTGCATTTTTTTCTCACTGTCTCACATGAAATCAGAAGAAACTCTTCCTGTTTTAGGTCAATTAGGATTACTATAATTATTTCAATTTGCTAACTGCCAGAATAATGAGAGAGGGAATTTTTAAAGGCAATTTTAATTACTTTCTTCAAAGTCAAAAGTTTAAATACACCAAGATTACAATTTGGGACAGCCCATATGATGAGGTCATGTCTTTGGAAGCTACTGATAGGTTTATTGACAACATCTGAGTTAGCTGTAGACACACCTGTGGATGCATTTTAAGGCACACCTGAAACACACTGATTCTTTGTGTAACATAATGGGAAAGTCAAAAGAAATCAGCCAAGATATCAGGAAGAGAACTGTGGACTTGAACAAGTCTGGTTCATCCTTGGGTACAATTCCCAGATGCCTGAAGGTGCCTCGTTCATCTTTACAAACAATTATACCCAAGTACAAACAAGATGGGAATGTCCAGCCATCATACCGCTCAGGAAGGAGACGGGTTCTGTGTCCCAGAGATGAACGTGCTTTGGTCCGAAATGTGCACATCAACCCAAGAACAAAAGCAAAAGACCTTGTGAAGATGCTGACTGAAGCTGAGAAGAGTGGGTCATTATCCACAGTGAAAAGAGTACTGTATCGACATGGGCTGAAAGGCCACTCTGCCAGGAAGAAGCCATTACTCCAAAAGAAACATAAAAAAGCTAGATTCATGTTTGCAAATGCACACAGAGACATAGACCTTAATTTTTGAAGACATGTCCTGTGGTCTGACTAAACTAAACTTGAGCTGTTTGGCCATAATGACCATCGTTACGTTTGGAGGAAAAAGGTGGAAGCTTGCAAGCCTGAGAACACCATCCCAACTGTGGAACATGGGGGTGGCAGCATCATGTTGTGGGCTTGTTTCGCTGCAGGAGAGACTGGTGCACTTCACAAAATAGATGGCATCATGAGGAAAGAACATTATATGGAAATACTGAAGCCACATCTCAAGACATCAGCCAGGAAGTTAAAGCTTGGGTGCAAATGGGTCTTCCAAATGGACAATGACCCAAACCACACTGCCAAACTGGTTACAAAGTGGCTTAAGCATAACAAAGTCAATGTTTTGGCGTGGCCATCACAAAGCCCTGATCTCAATCCTATTGAAGATTTATGGTCAAAGCTGAAAAGGCATGTGCAAGGCAGCCTACAAACATGGCTGAGTTACACCAGTTCTGTCAGGAGGAATGGGCCAAAATTCCTGCCAACTACTGTGAGAAGCTTGTGGAAGGACATCCAAAACGTTTGACCCACGTCATACAGTTTAAGGTCAACAATACCAAAAACTAATGAAATGTATTTAAACTTTTGACGTTGAAGAAAGTAATAAAAATTGCCTTAATATTCTCTCTGTCATTATTCTGGCAGTTAGCAAATAGAAATAATTTTGTAAATCCTAATTTACCTAAAACAAGAAGAGTTTATTTTGATTTCATGTGAGACAGTGAGAAAAAAATGCACATGTATCTTTCTATATAATGTATGTAAACTTCTGGTTTCAACTGTAAGTATGTTTGTGTGTGTGTGTGTGTGTGTGTGTGTGTGTGTGTGTGTGTGTGTGTGTGTGTGTGTATGGAGTGAATATGGGAGAGAGGTGTACAGTAAGTGTGTGCACATGCGTGTGTGGGGGAGGGGGGAGAGACATTCAAAAATAACTGTCACTCATTGTTTCTCTCACTGAGTGGAAAGCCTTGTTTTAGTGTGATTTGCACCATCCGAACAAACGCTCGTAGTTTGGGATTTAACCGAAGAGATTGTGCGAGAGAGGTGGGTGGGGAGGGGGGGTGCTATCAGGAGTCTCCCTCTAAGTTAGTAAAGTAATGCTTAAATCAATCCTGTTGCTGGGGTATACGGTTTATTAATTCAACAATGGTATCGGATCGGTATCGGGTATCAACCTATATGCAAAGTTTATGTATCGGTATCGGGACTGAAAAAGTCATATCAGTGCATCCCTACTATAAACTTAATATTATTGTGAATAAGTAAGTTGTTTAGCATTCACCTGAGGGACAAACAAATTATCTTTCCTGAAGAATCAATAACAGTAAACTCTGACATTACAAACAAAATGTTCCAGTGAAATTTACTCTCCCTATTATAATCAACAATGCCAAATGACTTAAGATTACTGGTGCAAGCACCCCACGAGCACTGAAATAAAACCTGTACACAGCCATCAGCTACAAACAGTAGTATAATGAAGGTACGAGCAGGCAGGGTTTTGCCCAACACTGCTCAAACAGCAGCAAGTTCCAATTACAGAAAAACAACTGCACGTCCGTGTTGCCTCCCCTGACAACAAAACTCTGTGAAATATGGTACGCAGACAGAAGGGTGAGGGCTAAGCATCAGGACAACAGGCCAAAACCATGGAGCTGCTTAGGGCAAAACGGGGGCCTTGGCCAAGATGGTGGCAGGTGCACACAGACTACAGCTTACTCAACTAATGCTCTCCCAACAGATCATGTGGGCACAGCCCGGAGGATCGAACACCCCAACAGCAGGACATGCCATGTGGTTCAGCTGTACAGGCGCCTGGTTGTGGTTCAGCTGTACAGGAACCTGGTTGTAGGGCTGCCACAAACGATTATTTTTATAGTCGACTAATCACCGATTAATTTTTATGATTAGTCGACTAATCGGATCGTGCATTAATTGAATATAAAACATACAGCTTATCACACTAGAATGCAACTGCTATTATATAATCATCATTAGATTTCAGCTAAAAATAAAAACAATTAAGATCATAGTTCATTAAACCTTTAATGAAATATGCAACTTGTTGCAACAATTATTAAAATAAGTATTAGGCACTGGCTTAAACAACGCAAAAATAAATACAATAATAAGGAATTTTTTTTTTTTAGGTTTTTCTTTCTTTAATTTGTCTCTGGCATCAAACGTAGCTACATATAAATCAAATTAGGTAGGTACCTGAAACTAAGGAATTATTCACAAAAATAAAGTTTTGGTCTCACTGACGTTACAGAAAACACACGAATGCGTGCTAAGGCTAATGAAACAAATCGCCATCACTAATGTTATCTTTTACAGTTACCACGATAAGTAAGTACAAAGTTAGCGCTCTGTTTACGGTAACGTTAGCAGCTAACTAGCGATTTAGATTACAGAGATGACGGTCCCTCTTCATCATTGTCATAATAAGCCACAACATGCTTCAGGTGCTCGTACATCGCAGTTGTGCTGCCGTGGAAGGAAAGTTCTGCCTTGCAGATATTGCACGCGTTTTGGAACCCGGCTACGGAAAATGATCCCACACTTTTGAGTTCCGTAGCCAGGTAGCCATGATACCAGTCTGTATAATGTCCTGGGATATCGTCCACTGTCTACCTCGGTTTCCACTACTGCGCATGTGCGTTAGGGACAGAAAGGCAGACGCGACCGCAGCAGTATGGAGAGAAAAAAAAAAACACGACGCATCGACTATTAAATTAGTAGTCGACATAATCGTGACTAGTTGACTAATCGTGGCAGCCCTACCTGGTTGTGGTTCACAGCTTGTATTTAGTGTCCCACCAGACTGGATTCTTGCAGCTTGTTAATAAACTACGCTGTGTGAAATACAGAAGGCCCTTAAAATATCAAAGGATGATCAGATGATAAAAATTAACATCTATTTTTATTCAATTGATGTGTCCACATTTCCAAAACATGCTACTTATGATGCAGGTGTTCATGTACTGGGCCCTGGGGACCTTCCAGCTCTGCTCACATGAAATCCCTTCACTGCATCTGGCTCACATCACACACTGAGCCAACAGGAGCCATTGATGGTTTCACTCTAACCAGAGCACCTGGCAGCAGACCAACTTCATATCCATCCGATTTCAGATGAACACACAATTTCTGTCGTTGGATATATTCCATGAGGTTTTTCTGAGGTTTTGAACTGACAACCTTGAGGTGCGGAGACATCTTTCCTAAGGTCAGTTGTAATATGAAGATAAATAATCTGGAACCATAAACATGCTGTTTGGAACCAATTCATCAGTTTGGTAGGTCTCAAAAGAGAAGCACCCTCATAAAGTCTAAAATGTTTACAAGTACATCTAATAAACAGGATGGCATATCACATTACTTGAGCAGTCATAGTGTTCATAAGCAAAGACAAATGTGCTTAAATGTTTATACACACACACACACACACACACACTTTAATCCTTCATTACCAAGTGCTACAGAGTGGAACAAATTAGTTTCCTCAGAAGAGTGCTATGACAGGAGCAAAGAACCCATTCTGAGAAACCCAAGCTAGTTAGGGGACTAAAGAAAATGAGAACCATTTTTCATCAGTGCACAGTACTTTGTCTTTAGACAAGCATACATAATAAGGTCCAAAAAATACACACGGCACAGAACTGAAAAGATGTTTTATACCTGACGTTTAATAACTGAAATTTGTGTTACAGCACCTTTACAATGATTTATTGAATATAGTGTACAGCAAAACAGGGTGTGTCATTCACACTAATCTACTAAATAGTTGTACTTTCTACTATTTCAATCATCCAGGGGGGTTTTTATTCACTTTGTATTTTTTTTTGTACATACTTACTTTTGAGCATGTAGTAGTTTGTGTAATGTTGAACTACTAATAAACAGTGCCTAGTAATGCTAAAGTTAGTACTTGATCCATAAATGCAACAGACTGGTTTTTCATGTCACAATTATGAGTTTATTAAAAAATCAGAACTGAATCAAACTTACAAACCTGGATGGATTACCCAAACTAAGCTCTCTATATGCCATTTGACCAAGCCAAGCACTAACCTAAACATTTCACAAAGCCAAGCTAACCTAAAACATATGACCACGCCAGACTAACATATTGTGCTTCATTTTCTTAACTATGTTAGCAGCTTGGAGCACACGATCTTGGTGTAGCAATGACAGACCATCAAATACAGTTTGTACTCACTTGCTTCCATTATCAGGCTACTTGTCTGGCTGTACAATCATTTGTAGTGACTGTGCTATATAGAATTAGCGAAAATCTAACGCTCCTTTACCCTGAACTGATCAGAAACATGGATCACTTAACTGTGCTGAAACTGACTGGCTGTTCAAGCAGCACTGGTGCTGTAAACTGCTCTCACATCCATGTAACAGCTCCATCAGGACTCTGTGAAGCAGTCCAGCATAGCCCTCATGTGAATCACAAATCAGCTCACATCCCTAACACGCTGCTTTCATAGCATATGACCTACCTCCTTCAAACGTTCAGCTAATAATGAATGTAAATCATGAGGATGACAAATAAATCCATCGGTATATAAGGTCAAGCGATTGTGAATTATGGAGTGCTCCATGCAGCCTAATGCAGAATGCCTCATTTCCAACACTTATGCTGAACGGCTTCACTCAGTGCATGACTCAAGGAAATTTCAAGCATTCTCACTGGCATAGAGGCCTATTCTGGCACATTTCGTGGTGGAGGGCTTCACAGCAGATGTGAAGTCCATTGTAGGTGGCTCACCATCAGTGCCAGTAGCAGCAGGATACTTTTGGATCACCTGAAGTAAGTTACAATTTATTTCTGCACATAGTTATTCCTACTCTGTATGTCTATGAAGCACTAACCAGTTTCGCACTCACCATTATGAAGTATATGGCTAATTTTCACCTTCACCCACTGATGCATGCACCATTCAATTTAGAAGTCGACTATTTCCATGGAACAACTTATGAAAGCTTGTTAAAACATACTGTCTGAACACATTTGCATTCAGCCTAAGTTCTGAGCCTAATTTCTGGCTCTTAATTATAGCCTGGTCAACAGAAAAAAAGGTACATGTTAATGTATTATTCATTTTGCCAAAAATAATTCACATGCCTTTCACATTAACAAATGTTTCAGTTTTCTTCCACCTGCATTTAGTCTGTCAGCTATTTTCAGCCAAACATCACTCTAGCTTAATTAATGACTCGAAAGTTACCCTTCTTGTGATTATTCTCTTTATAAAAATAACAGGAACAAGTTATTCTTGAATTTTATTTGTGCAATGCTTCTGGAGAAAACATAATCAAGGCAATAGTATTATGCTATGTGAGGAGTCAATCAAGGCTATTTCAGTTAAGTTCAGATTTTATAAGCTCACTTTGAGGAATAGTCCCCTTTTTCTGGTTGGTACATTAAAAGGTCCAAAAGGCTAAATTGAAAGCTGCAAAGCAAGCAAAGGTTTTTCTAAATCGTCAGCAGTACGTCTGTGTAGCTCTTCCAGATCAGAAGTAATATGCTCACTCAGGATGCTAGAATTTGAAGATGCAGTCATCTGAACCGGTCGTGAAGCGTGCATGGGCGGCCCACTCGACCTGTCTGGACAGGACCACTCACCTCGCCTGTGCTGCTCTGCCTGTACTAAACATGCTTCAGTCTACATAGAATCACCACCTGCTCTTTAACGCCTGTTATGCTGCAAATTTTCAAAAGAGGAATTTTAATGAACCTATTAACTAGAAGGGGAAACTTTAGAGAACAGAAAACAGATGGAAGACATTTGTCACTGTCCCCATGAAGCCCACAGGGAAAATAACACAAAACCTCGGACACTTTCAGCTCTGAGAAACGTCCAACAGCGTGCGCTCCAGACAGCGCGTTGCTGTTTTCACAGAGAAATCATTTGCTTTTCAAAAGCAGCGGTGTACCTCCTCCTGTGAGCCCATGAGCTCACGACTCCCTGCATCTCGGCTCAGACACACAGTCGCCATCCTCACGCCTTAACGCAACTGAACGGCATACAGAAAATGCCACTAAACAGTGGTGAACTTCACCTGTGTTTAGACTCAATTAAATGGGCATCTTCTGTCTGCTGCTGCGAGCTGACATCAGCGCTCAGCGAAGTGATGTAATGTTTCAAACTGTCCCAGATAACTGTGGTAGTAAAAATAAAGTAACGTTTAGGAGCAGCAAAGATTAACTGGTAATGGCAAGATTAAAAGGATATTGTAATTTTTAGGTAAATAGTGCAGGTAAAAAAAAAAAATTATATATAGTGCAGGTTGTTTGTGAACCACCCAAACATGGTCATTGTGTTCTAAAAAAATAATAATGTAATATTATAAAACAAATATTGAAATCTCAATTTATAAAACAGACCTTCCAAACAATAAACACAATATATATTTGAGAGAAATTATATATAATGCTCATGTGGCAAATTATATATAATTTCTCTCAGCAGGCCCAAATCTTCATATTTCCACCACCATGTTTCACTGTTGGAAGAGAATCTTCTCTTTATACGCTTATAT
Source organism: Brachyhypopomus gauderio (assembly GCF_052324685.1). Taxonomy (NCBI): domain Eukaryota; kingdom Metazoa; phylum Chordata; class Actinopteri; order Gymnotiformes; family Hypopomidae; genus Brachyhypopomus; species Brachyhypopomus gauderio. The sequence goes on along the minus strand of NC_135225.1, from coordinate 11,141,200 downwards.
GTTGACTTTTCTCCAAATACGGCACCTGTAATTGTGGCTAAATTATTTAATGTTGGTCTCACCAGTCCAGAAAATTGACTTGCAGAAAGCCTCTGGTTTGTCCAAATGCTCTCTGGCAAAGTGTAAACAGGCAACTTTATTCTTTCTTTAGAGCACAGGTTTCCTTCTAGCAACTCTCACATGAATACTATGTCTATTGATTTTTCTGCTGATTGTAGATGCAAGTATATTTATTCCAGATACAGCCATAGAGGTCTGCAACTCTCTGGAGGTGATGTGTGGGTTGGCCTTTACCTGAATTATTATTTTTCTGCTTCTTGGTGCAAGTTTTGATGCTGAGTACCCTCTGTTTATAAATGATTTGTCTTAAAGCGGATGGATGAAGCTAGGATGTCCTGGAGATGGTCTTGTAGCTTTCCCCAGACTGATGGGCTGTCACCACCTTCTTCCTGATGTCCTTGGATTTTTCCTTATCTCTTGGCATTGTTGATCTGTGTGCTTTATGCCTTGACACGGCAATGGATTGGTTGGTTTCCACTCTCTTTTAATCAAATCTTTTCCCAAGGATGTCTCATTTGACTGGTCTGCGTAACTGATTACTTGAGCACTCACATGTGTTTCACTTGAGCATACCGGAGTATATTCATATATAAAAACTGGTGATGATAAAATAAGAGAAATAAAATAACAGCAAAATCTAAACTATTCAAAGAGTTGACCATCTTTTTAGGTATCTGTTGAGAACACTAGACAGATCAGTATTGAATTGCATTACCTGTTTAATTAGCTCTGTGAACACACAGTAGTCTCCAGAAATGAGCATTTAAGTGTTGCTGTTCCCAAAATTTGATTTTTTTTGTTCAGGGGTACATGCGCCTTCAAAAATCCCTAGAATCCCACTACTCCCTTATTTGGAGGTCACAGGTGTGTTCTTAAATCTCTACTACACCCTTGTTTGGCAGTGAGAGGTGTGTTCTCCGATCTCTCACACCAGTGTCATCAGATTTAATGTTATAGTATGGAATCAGACTCACATCAGTATCTACAGATTTAAATGTTGTAACCATAGCAATTCATAGTAATTTTTAAATAGGAATCAAAAAATGAATTCTGTGTGATTAACATGATAAAATTTATTAAGTAAGTGTGTCATGATAAAAAATGTGAATATAAACTCCTTATCTGATCTGGAATCTTAGGTTTTTGTTTTTTGGCACAAAATCAATTGCTAGAGCAGGCAGAATGTTAACTTTTTTTTAAATATGTATTCAGCTGCTAATAAACAGCACACTCATGACATCTGACGTGATAACACACCCAACCACAGTTCTGACTCATGGCCACACTAAGGTGAACTGATCCGAATGCTCTCTTTATGAGGAGCAGCTGTGCTGGTTTTGGCCATGATGGAAACTGAACTTTCACAGAGCTGCCAGGACTGAGGTGGCTAATGAACTGCACTTGGCCCACAAAGGAGGCGGAGGAGACGAATCAGCAGGGGGCCAACCGTGGTATCCGGCTAGGACTGACAGGCCACGCCCCCTCACCCTTCCCCCAGGACCCAGTACTTCACGCAGAAGGTCTATGCAGGGCCACGAAGACAGTCTGACAGCGCAGCTGGGAAAGTGGGGAGAAAGATCACAGCTTCAGGCGAAAGACTGTAGTGTAGGTACGCTTCCAAGGAGGTCCCTGCAAAAGCTATAAAGCTACAAGAACCAAGTTCTCATGTGCCAGTTCTCCACAGCAGCCCAATGCTGAGCAGTGGTGTCATAACGTTTGCAAAGCCCCATGGGCAAGAACGAGTCAAGCCATAGCTAGAGCTTTACATATTTAACAGCAAAACTAAAAGACTAAGATTTGGAGCTTAACTTAAGACCACACTAGTGAAGTTATGGCATGTCCAACATTATTTACTGACAAACAGTTTGCTTATAACTTCCAGATGTGTTAGCACACTCAAAACTAAATAGCACTTAGAATAAACGAACACTCTTCATCTTTATACTATTAAATAAAATAATGAACTTCTGCATAAATTTAACTTATTAAAGATATATACAGTTATTCAGATCTGTTCTGCAAGGCCTTGTGCTCGTTAGACAGGTGCGCCTTAAGGGTGTAAGACAGGCCCACCTCTGGTTTCCTCAGCACACAGTCCTCATACGAATGTTAAGGAAAACAGTTCCAGGATATACTGTCAGACTGACTCTGATAACTGCAGGTCTTCCGATAGGTGCAGACAAAGCCACTTTAACACAGCACAGATGTCCTGCAAGAGGACAGCAAATGGTGATAGCACTGCACACAACTTTATGGCCCCCCACGTGGAGCTTTATTGAGCTACATTTGTATGCTCATGTAAACATTAGCAGACATTGCCCATTGGTTAAATTAAGGCAATAAAAACAACCTTGTTCAGTTTAGGCCTTTTTTGGATACCATATTATTTTATTAAACTTAATTTCCAAATGTTTGGAATTTACATCCCTATTATGTATGATGAATCTGAACAGAACTAGCATGACTAGTGCTGCTAGTTCTGCCTTAACAGTGGTTTTGCACAGGAACACATGATTTTGCACATGATCATTCTGCTGTCGGACTGAACTTGATGGTTTTGCAAGCACACTTGGCAGGGCTCCATCACCCTTGACCAGACCCCAGACCCCAGACCACCATCCATTCTGAAGCACTGCAACAGAAGCTTGCCAAGGAGCAAGGTCTTCTCTTCTGACTAATAAACAAACAAATACTAACAGAAGAATGTAAGTCCCAAGGATTCATCTCAACTTGGACCACAAAATGAATGTGCCGTTGTAATGTTTTTTGAGTCTTGGTGGAAGATTAGCTACTGGCATTCAGTCTGGTCACATGACCAGGCAGTAACATAGTTCTCAAGCTGCCTCAGCCCTCTAGAGAACTATTCTACTACTTCCATTGCCTTTTACTTTGTACGGTCATTAAAAGCTGTGGCCATTTAATACAACACATAAAACTACTAAGGTGTATGTCTACTTTTAAACAGACACCAAAGTGAGGACCAAATCCTGAGACTTGGGCACTACTGTCATTATACACTGTCATTTAGTGTGATACTAAAACATGCAGTAATTTAAGTAATAGAGGTGCAGGCAAACCCTGGAAACCATCTGAAACCATCTTAAACCATCTTTCACTGCCTGTACCATGTTGGAAAACTGCAGAGTGTATAACTGAACCATGGTGATTATGACTGCATTTAAAATGTAGTTCTACAAAAGCAGTTACAGATGACCCCATCATAGCCACACTGCTTAGGCTGCTCCCTGCCGAGAAGGAAATCCTTAACAGTTTAACTGCCTGATTACAACCAATACAGCTGACTATTACAGAAATATCCGATACCGCTTTAGACCCAGGTTACTGTGTGTTTGAGTGGCCATCTGCCATTGGCAGGAAGGCGTGCTTTGACTGTGGTTGTTTCCATGCTTTATGTACACTGTTCATTTGAGGAGGCATTAACTGGAGACACAGCTTCTGACCAGAGGCTACTGTCATTGCGGCCGGACGGCCATTACGAGCATCACTGTGGGTCAAAAAGTTGCATCCTTTGGGCAGAACTTTAAATTGTTTCACTTTTGATACCAAGGATGCAATTTTAAATGTAACAGTTTGTTTACATTGTTTATGGTGTTCAAATTGGTTTCCTTTAATAAACATTTAATATTCCTGCCTTGTCGCTAAATGCATTTCTCAGAAGTGGAAGCTGGAATGACACGGCGGAAAGCTCAGTGTGCCCGATCCCACTGCTGCCAAATAACTGGAAGAAATGTAATGAAAATGAAATGAAATAAATGAGCAATTTGTTAAGAAACTGCTGCACTGATTCTTCAAACACCAGGGCCGAGACCACCCAAGGGTCTGGTGAATGTTCCTTGTCTTACTATCGGCAGACACGGTTTATCAAGGGAAATTTACTTTTAAGTGGCACAGACAGCACGGCTCAGATATCTTCTTCAGTTACCTGTGTGCACAATAACACGTGTCTATTTGGAACGTCGGCTTCTTATCTGATTGACTGTGCACACCTCTGCCAAATGACCCTTTCTGCACAGGTCTCTGAAAAACAAAAATGACTCAGGGTGTGTAACCCTGATGAATAAATCACCTCTACAGCAGTACATCAATTTCAGATAACAAGGTTATGAAATCCTATCTGCTACTCATTACCACGCATTTAACACTTAAAGATTTCAGTCTGGTCTTCCTTGGTTGATCAAAGAGGCACGGTGTCCTCGGGGTCCGGAGCAGCCTGGTAACCATAGCAACCAAGACCCGAAGCACAGTCGTGCGCCGTTAAAGCATCAACATGCCAGTGTTCCATCAGGCCACTCGCCACTTCCAATTTCCCAATAAAGGCTTCCAGCACGGCCTGGGAGCGCCACGACCCCCGTGGGCCAGCTGACTGGATGAGCCATCGCCCTCACCAGCTAACCCAAAATACGAGGCCAACACGTCCGGCAAAATGCCAGCTATTAGCAGCGGTGGTTCAGGCCCAATCGGACCTGGGTTGGGAAGAGCTGTGTTCCAGCCTTGCTTCATAATTTATTTTAATCAAAGTCCCAACAGATATTTAGACATGATGTGATTGGCAGGCAGTTTCATATACATCTTCGTGAAACGAAATATGAAAGAGCTTGGATTCATTTGCGCTTCTCAATTGAATTTATGATGTCAGTTAAGGATACATGTAGCTGACAAAATCCAAAACCGTCTACATTAACAGTTTTAAACTTACTTTAAAAGTTTTAAGCTATTAGAAGTAAAGGCCTTAAAGAGTGGTAACTAAGGGTTTGTACAATAAGAAAGTATAATTTCTCATCACTTTAAAATGCAACAGATGTTTTCAAAGCACACCTAGTTTACAGTCCCTCAATTTCTCGGAGATAACCACCCCTGACAGAAGGAGGCCTTTTAAATGAACATACAGCCCACAGTCAGAATGTTCCTGGCTGTGTTTGAATGGTCCACAGTGTTTGAGCCTCCAAGCTGCTGGGATCTCTTCCACTCAGGTGACAGCTCACCTGTTGGAGGGTGAGAGAGGGCACCTTCTCAAATAAAGGAGTGTAAAAGCCAAGAAACGTTTACAACGGTAATCCGAAAACCTGGTGAAATTTGATCCTATTATTTGATCCCATTAGTGACAGCAACATCAGGTCTGCTACAAGCAGAAACACAAGCAGGGTAATGTCTTTGTACTTCACTTTTTAAAACATACTTACTTTCCCTCCCACTCTGGGTTGCCTTTCTTGTCTAATCAGAGCCATCGTTGTGGAGGCCTTTTTAAGAGGCACACATCACAGTGCCGGGAAGGAACTGGCCAGTGTGATGGGTTTGTTCACAGGGCTATGAGTGGGAAGAAGGTTACTCAGAACTCAAGCGTCTCAGAGCTAAAAGGCAGAGAGTGTTGGCTGAACCTGCTTCACTGGCTTGCAGAGAGGTCGGGGTACTGGATTACTACTGGATTACCAGTCCACAGTACTGGATTATTACTACCAGCAAGCATCAGCCTTGTGGAAAGGAGGGAGACCTGATATTTTTTAGTGTCTGTTCACCCTGGGTCCTCTGCTCAGAATCACATTTGACTCTTAAGAGCTAGTCAATGTTCATGCATTGACAGCATCTGTTGAAGACTACCTTTACCTTTTGTAAAAAATAAATAACTAAATAAATGTAAATGTTGGGGCCCTTACAAAACGATGTGAAGCCCAAGCTGTCTAGGCCATTTCCAGATGAAAATAAATGCCATTCACAGGACCCAGAAAGTGAATTAATTATTTGTTGAGCATAAAAACAAGGCAAACCAAATATCAGAACTCTTATCAACAAGAAAAAAAAGACTGCGCTGAGACACTGTTTACCCACCATCAGCAAAACACAAAATGATGTCTGGCAAAAAAAAATGCAGCTTCCAACAATGCAGTCTAATAAGGCTGTTGAGACTTACTGAGCTGCAAGCCAAAAGAACAAATGCCTCACGGTAATGTTTGCTTCACCGTCGTGTGCGGTCGTGAAGCCAAACCAGTCTGAGCTGAGCAGTCTGAGAGGACCTGCTAGGCAAGGCCCTCCCCTCCAAGATGGTGGAGCAGAGAGTCTCGGAGCACCAAACCGAAATTCACTGCAGCACAAACTGTGAAAAGTTACACTGGTGTGCAAGTACAGTTGAGCTTCTCCACTGGGACAAGTGTGTCAGCCTGACCGAGTCTCACAGGCACTTGTCGGCAATGACAGGAAGGTTGTAGAATGACAGGAGCTACGTCTGTGACAGGCAGAATGTCAGTCACAGCAGGAAGTGCTACAGATAGAGGATACAGCCGTGAACCCACTCAGGCTTCTCAGAGGACCCAAGACTGGAATCTTCAAGTATGTGCTTCTGGAAATTGCCCGACCATTTGGACAGTAACTGAAAGTGTCATGCCGGGGTAAACTGGAGGTAAAGAGGCAGTTAACCTAGATTTTCAGCCTTCAATTTGCAGATTAACTTACAGGTTTAGCTCCAGAACTCTGTAATTGATTTTTCTCCTCCCGGTGCCAAGGAGCTGACAATTCTTCATTCAGGAAAGAGTCTGGGAACAGGGGGTTAGGAAAACGGTGCTCACTCAGCAAATGCACCTCTCACGTTCCGAGTAAAGGGGGGGGGGGGGGGGGGGGGGGGGGGGGGGGTAATGAGAGGGAGTTGCAATTTTTTGGGGGGAGTCACTGATCTACCATGGCCTGCAATTCGAGAAGCTCAAGGACAGACCCTGATAACTGAGCCTGCCACAGCCAGGACTCACTTTATGAAAGGAAATTTGAGACAGTGTGATGACAGACCACCTAGAGCAAGAACCGTTCTCTCAAAGCTTCAAAGAAATTAAGCGTCAGATCGTGGCAAATCGAATTTCAAAATTTTTTCTTTTATTAGTGAGCTTTTGTGAATTGAACGCTAATGAACCTGAAGTAGGCGTTCAAGTTTGGATCTTCGGAGAAGCCGTGTTATTTATATTACCTTGGAGACATATTCCTGTGATGTCCAGTCACAAATGGCAGGAAAGAGGCTGTGAACCACCGAGCTGAATTGTGAAGTCACAGGAGTGCTGCATGCAATGGTGACTTCTTCAGCATGTTATCTGCTGAGAAAACGTCACACGAGCCTCAGCCACTGTCACCAACTATAAGAATGATGGGTTTATACCAGGACAGCTTAGGGAAGCTACAGACATCCTGCCTGTGAATATTGGCCCGTAAATTCAACCTTCAACAATATACCCAATGGAGCAGAGAGCGGGCATTGCGCTACCATGAAATTATGGTGTATCATGAGCCGTCACACGTCATTAATTTCAATGATTAAACAGGCATTCTACACCATCATAATAAGCGGCTAATTAATAAACTAATAATGTGATAGATAATTACTGGCACCATGAAAGGTTAAGAAGCAAATGATACATGCCTTTTGTAATGCCTTAGCAGTAATGGTTTTAGGGTACTTTGACATACCTTTCCATCTTTTATAATAACAAAATGAATTTCTAAATTATTATTAATAATAATATCTTAATATCTATTATAACTGCTAAATTCTGTATTTGAATGATGCTTTAATATTAAATATTCCTGCAGGGCACACTTCAAATGAAATACAGCAATGATACTAGGACATAAAGGTTCAGTTTACAAGGTTAAAAAAGGAATTTACCAGCAGACCATTTAAGAAAAAAAGGCAGAAAGGGGACAGAAAGGGGGGAAAAGAGGAGAAGAAAGAAGGAAACATGAAGAGAGGTGGGTAAGAGAGCAGAGAAACTGGGCGTTAGGTGCATTAGAAGGCCTTGACGTGCCAGTTTCAGCTGTGAGGAGGAAAAAGGGTAGATGACCCATTGTAATTATCTGTAGTTCTGTGTGAAGAGCTTCTTAAATGTTATTTGATGTTCATGTAAATAAGGTCCAATAAAAGCAAGAGTCAAGCACACCAATGAAATTCATTGGTTTGAAGTCACTGAGAATCCACAACAATATCGGGGTCGTGCTCTATGGATCGTGCTCTATGATGTTCCTCAGTGCAGGGATAAACCAATAAATAACAGGGAGAAGTTGTTCTGTTTTTAACTCCCAGGGCTAAAATACCTCCGAACTACTGAACTAGACTAAGCAGCAGCTAATGACAGGAGGTTCCACTAATGCAACTGGTTTAAATTGCCCAGCTCCTCAAATATTAATTTAATATTTAAACAAATTATTAATACAAACAGTGCCATTTAATGGCACCAGAAAACTGAACCACTCTAAGGCAGTTACAGAAACTAAAAAAAAAGTCTGGCATCAAGATCTTGGGAGCAGACGTTGGCATGTTTAAAGTGACCAATCTCAACTATGCCGAACAGACAAAAAAGGACAAAGAGCTCTAGTAGCTCAAACAGTGCATCTCTGCAATGACAAACAACCGGGTCACGACTGGGTCAGTTAGGAGGAAGCAAAATGTAAATGTGGCAATGCATCACCCTCACTGGGATTTTGTTAGATTGGATCGTTAGAGCAGCATCACATGCCAGATCACACTCATCATTAATTGCTCTGCAGTTAGCCCTGCCAGTAGGAGAATTAAATAAATAAAGAGATTTCTTTGTGTGTGTGTGTGTGTGTGTGTGTGTGTGTGTGTGTGTGTGTAATATATATATATATATATATATATATATATATATATATATATATATATATATATATATATATATATATATATATATATATATATTTAGATATGGAACTTCTGTTTCTGCTGCTGAAGATAACGATGATCAGTGATAAGGGTCTGAACTGCTGCATTCTCCGCAGCTCCAGTCAGCCATGCAGTAATTTAATGTCACACTTCCTATCGAGCTGTCACCCATGGGGGGAGAGAGAGAAGCTATACGACTAGTAAAGAGTCAGAATTTTCACTGCTTCTGCACCAAGCCTCAGGGATCCGTGCAGGGACTAGCGTGTGGCGTGGCGGGGAGTGGGCACACTGCGCATCTCTGGCACTGGGGACACCCTGGCTTAAACAGGGGAACAGAAATACCAAACTCCAGCAAAGCCAAGAGATGCGCACTGGAACAAGCCAGAGGAAGGAAGGACTCTCAAGGACAAATGTGGCCTCGCTGTCACCACAACAGTGTGTGCCAGAAGCAGATTTGTAACAACCAGCAACATGAACGCTAGAAACACCAGCATTGTAAAAGAAACACCAGCATTGGAAAAGAAACATGAAGAACATTACCGGCCCCACCCCGGCCCCACAAGGTTTTTGGTTATTTGCACCATCTTTGAACACACTTTTGCATTTGAAAAGAACAACTCACATGGTTTCCAATCAATCTGAAATACAGAACACATGCCAAAATATAAAGCTTGTTTTTTTTTTCGTACTGTAAATCTGTAAGACACCAGATGTGAACACTAATGTCAACTTCACAATTTTCATTTAGTTTTACATCACATCAGTTATAAGTATCAGACGCATAAAATTAATCTTCTTAATGGCCATTTTGGTGGTCAATCAAATATGTGTGCCCAGCATATTTAATCATTTGCAGGACTGTGGAATATTCTGTCCAAGATCTGCTTCAGCAGTAGCCTCTTTTGGAAATAGATACACTGGGACAGATTTATAGATCCCTCACTTGCAAATGGGGCATCGTAAATTGAAACACTGCCTGGAATTAGACAACCTCAGCAGGAGACATATGACGTTCTGAACAAGTTCTGTGCTTTAGAAAAACTGCAAATACTAACATCATTATTGCAAGCATCTGAATTACACGTCACAAAAGCAGACTGTGTCTGGCGTGAGTTATCTTAGACCACAGAGCCAGTGTGTGCGTGGAAAACATCATTTTTTTTTGGGTTGCTTTCTTTGTAACTCAGATTTGTGAATTGAAGACTATTACCTCAGTGGAAAGAAGAGGGGCACCCAGTCTCACAGCCTTTGGGTTTTGGAGGGAGAGGACCAGTCATATCTAAAAATATAACCTTTCCATACATGGAAAGAACTTTCTTACTTTACAAAACAAAACCAACTTTCTATAAGATGATGAAAACTTCCCTTAGGACCCAACAAGGTTGATTTAAGATTACTACAGCACCTCTCATCCAATAGAATACCTTATCCCAGCGATCCCCAACCTTTTTTGCGCCACGGACCGGTTACACGTCAGACAATGTTTTCACGGACCGGCCTTTAAAGTGTGGGGGGTAAATACAACTGGCATAAAAACAATATAAAGCACATAAAATAAAACGCACCATACGCACAGACATATGTAATTCGAATGAAAATCCCTTTCCCCCCCCCCAAAATAAAACATCACTCAGATGATCGTCGATAAAATATATACATTTTCTGTGCGGCCCGGTACCAAATGACCCAAGGACCGGTACCGGTCAGCGGCCCCGGTGGTTGGTGACTGCTGTCTTAATCCACACCAATTTACAACTAAAAATGTTCCCCTCTGCCTGTATCACATATTTAGGACTCCATCTGTGCTGACATTAGGCAACATGCAGATATGTGAGAGAAACTTCACTATCTGCAAGCATGGGCAGAGGAGGTTTCCACTTCCAGAAACACCAACTCAGAAGCTCCTAAACTTATAAACAAATATCAACTTCAATCACATACACTACAAACTGCTTAAAATCCTTTTGAATCTTGCATTTTGACATTAACTTTTGTATTCATATATGATAACAAACCGAGTCCCAATGCACCAGAGTATCTATGGCTCAGTGACGTGTCTACAGTTGGGAGTCACCTTCTAAAACGGCTACAATGAGGTCTTGAGGTATTACAAATAATTTAATTTTCTTATACACTCCACAATGTTCTTCTGTGTGGGAGCATACAGCCATTGGAGCAAGGTTACATGGTGAAGAAGCACTTTTCATGGGGTGGAGATGGTGAGTGCTGATCTCAGGAATAACAACACAGTTTAGCACCTCAAGGACTTGCAGACAAAACCAGATGTTCTACTTCTGAGCCTCTCATCATTCGGAATGATGTAATCTGTGTCCAAACTAGCATGTTCTAGCATGCACATTAATCTCCTCTCCAATGTACAGACTCATCACAGAATTTAAAATAAAAATGACTGAGGCTCTGTGTACAAACTGTTGGCCATTGTTGTAACAATACAGGGCAACAGGGCCATGCTATGTTGCTACATGTAGCAACAATTCTTCTATCCATTTTGTTATGATTTTTTTCTATGTCAAGTTTTGTTTTTCTAGTGCATAAATAAAAATTACAAAAAAGTTACAGAAGATAATAGTAGGTAAGCAGTTTGTGGAAGTCAGAAGCTTAATCAATATGTGGCATTTGTCTATCTTGTAACAGCCAGAAGAACAATCAATTGTGTGGGTTGGGGCTTGCTTAGTTCAACTTCACCTAGATGCAAGTAAAGAGCCTTTTTGACAAGTGACTCATTTTCCCCACATTTACTTCCTGAATCATACCAACGTGACACGGCTAATCTCCAATTGCATGAATCGCATAGAACGGCAGGGGTCTGAGTTAGTCACAGTCTGTAAACTGTCAAAATAAAAAATGTTCATTGATCAGAGCTTGACTAAAGTCTTTTCATTGAATTGAGATCTTTTTTAACATGTACAAACATCCATAGCATTTTAGCATTCATAGATTGGGCATGCTGTACAAAATAGTGCTAGAAAGACGCTCACATGAAAGACATTCACACTCGTGTACCTAGAGCCAAATGGTACAAGCGTGAGGAGACGGCAGGGGCCACCTGCATGAAACAGAAATCAACACGAGACATGTGAAGCTGGCTTAGCCCAAAACCACAAAAACCAGCCTGCAGAGTCAGCAAATTTGCCTTGCTTTCCAGAACTAGCAGGCAAAGAGATTAAGAGTGGTGGAAGGCGTCCGTTCATTTTAAATGGGTGTGCAGAGGGCAGGTGCTCCGGGGTGAGAGACGAGCAGCAAACGCTGGGGGCACAGACCTCCGCACCGCCGTCTGGCAGCTCGGAGCTCGGCCCATCGGCGGAGCATCTCCTTCACCTGACCCAGCCCGTCCGCCACCGCCTCCTGGGTTTCGCTTCCAGGGCCAGTACAGCACGAGCCCTCAGAATATCAATTGTGGCTGTTGACTGAAGGGAGATTTATGACGACCTTTAGCTCAAAAATGCAGCGGTGATTCAGGCTGTAACCTTTTATCCTCCACGCTCAAGCACCAAAAAAAACCTTTGTTTTTAGATAATGCAGTGTAGCATCTGTGGATCCTTACCAGTTCCGAAATCAATAAAAGCTACACAAAGTAATTTGACATACATAACCTCAAATGTTACAAATATAATGCATTAAAAAAAAGAAGATATCAGTCCATGAGGAAGAACTAAAAGCCATTTAACGTGTGTGTGTGTTCAAGAAGCTGCAGCAGGTGGAATACGTTGCTCCTTGCTTCTTAACACCCAGCGCACAAAGCAGCTGAGGAGGCATGTGCAAGAGCTGCCTGGAAATCTCAGTGGGCTTCCTGGGCGTGAATCATGACACGACTCCCGGAATGACGAAGTGAAAGAAGTAAGTATTGCATCAATTGAGAGTGATCCCAGAGTGTCAGTTGGGACCCTTCCATACATGCTTGGCCTCGAATCTGATGGCGACACCAAATTCAAATTCAAAAATCTGTTGTAAAACGTGTCAATATGCACAACCAACTTTATTTAAAAGTGGATGCAACTGGTGAGCTTCTACCAGTAAATTGGAATCAGTTGCTTCAAGTAAATAGGAAGCTTCTGCATGAAGTTTTCCCACATATAAATAGCAGGAATGGGCCAATAATCACCAGCTACATTTACAGGCAATAACTACTCCATACTAGATTACTGTAAATATTTGAGATTAATAATTTATCTTGGATAAAAACTTGGAAATTTTTATTTTTTTTTTACCAAAATGAAATCTTACGTTAAATGTACTCTAAAAGCCTATCATAAAATGTCTGGTTAGAGTGAGATATTGGAAAAACAGAATAGTACAAATTCTAGCACCAAGAATTCTGCAGACAAGGTAAGGTCTTCAGCAGCAACCATACTGTCACAGCCGTGACAACACACCCAGTGAGACTCCAGTCTGACTTCAGACAATCTCTCCCTCTAATACGCTCTAGTAAGACACTGGGTAGTCTGTCCAGGCCAGTCGGTCATGAGAGTACACAGTGGACTCATCACACGTTCAGTCTCCTGCTGCAGAAAACTCATTATTGTATTGTTTACTTGTTTACCAAACAGATATTTGTTGGTTTATACTTGTAGTTTACTTCACTTCTTGCCCACCGACTGAGACCCATTAAATAACTTATAAATGTTATAAATGCATATAAATAAGTTGTAATACTAAAACATCAAGCAACTGCTGAAATTCATCCTTGAGAAAAACTTATTACCCTTGTCCATTCTCATTAAACATGAAAAATAATTGTCTTTAGGGTAAATATTTATCTGATCTTAGTTATGTGGAGTGAGTACCTGCACAACAAAGAGCATTACCATGACCTGGACTGTTTTCTCTCTAAATAAAGGCATTTTCTGGGTGGAGTACTGAAGTGTGACTAATGCAGACTTGACTCCGTGTGACCACAGAGACAAACTCAAATTAACTCCCTCAAGGACTGCTATAGGTGTTAATTATCAATATTTAAAACACTCACTGATGTGGTGATGTACCACTGGAGTTACAAAATCCTGCCCGCATAATTACTAATGTGTAGATGGCTAATGTGACTGGTCTCTTAAAAAAGAACAGAAAAGCATTCAGATTTCAAAGCTTCACAAACAGGCTACAGGCCATAGCCTGCATATTAATGCTAAATAAACTTTGTCTATTTTAATTATTTATCCATCTTTCTTCTAATGTATTTTTCTTCTTTTAAATCCATTTAAATATTTCAATACCCAATTTGTTTGTTTCAATACCCAATTTGAAATTTGAAAAATGTAACACTGAAACATGTTGTTTCTTAAAACTTTTCCCTCAATTTGGCACACTTCCAAAATGATAGATGTCAGAATGCAATAAGCTTAATTAAATAATTACATTTCATTATCTTTTATTGTTCTCTGTGTGAAAGTGCTATACAAATATTTGCCTTTACCTGTACCTTTCTGCACCAAAAATTCCAAATCAACTCCTAATAAAATTCATCTGGAAACTCAAACCTATTACATTAGTTCAGGTATATGACTATTTCACATTTCTGCTTGCAGTGGACATAAAGTAGACATTTTAGTTCTTTGAAAAATGCTCTGGTTTACAGGGTGAGTTTGAAACTTCATATCAGCAGAGCAACTGATAAATTTTGGCTGCACAGTTCAAATATTTAATTGCATTTTACTATACCAAGTCCAACTCTCTTTGAGGAATAGATAGTCCTTGCTGCCCTCATCTCCCCAAACAATTCTTCCCCCACAGCTCCCTGTTAATTACCATCTCTCCTCTTTCTGTGCAAATGAAAAAACCATCATCATAGCCAGATGCTCAAGGCTCCTTATAATGAGCGTATTTTCTTGAAAGAGCATATTTGCAAATCAAGTACTCTTTGTCAGGGATCTTCATAGCTGAAAGATAATGTCATATCTGAAATTTGCCTGTGTCAAAAATTGAGAAATATGTACATAAAAAACAGGTCACAGCCTGTAAATGTCATGTTTCATGAATCTTATAGTGGTTCAGAGATTTTATTAAAGTTGTGTGTTGATCACTTGGCCTTATTGGCTATAACTCAAAACTGCTTTTCTGCTTTATCATGGATCTGGGAAGGGGGGGGGGGGGGTCACCAAGCCCAAAAAAGTAATCTACAATAGCAGTCTCAGGGTTAAAATCATGCAACATGCGAACTGGAAAGATCCACCAGAGAGCAAAGCTCACATCATGATGTGTCACATGAGAACAATAAAACTACACCTGTTCTCAAAGGTCCAGAGTCTCTAAGGAGGTCCAAGGAGCTCTCTAAAGAGGTCAGAGGCAGGGGGACAGGGAGAGGGGTGATACTGTTACAGATCTGACAAGAGAAAGCTGTCCACCAAAATTCACAGACTGGGCAGAGGGCGTTAATCAGATATTTAGCAAGGACACCAAAGATAACACTGAAAGAACTGCAAAGATCTGCAGGCGAGATTGGAGTGTGTATCTGTAGGACTTCTTGAAGCTGTACAGTCCATAGAGTGAAGATTTATGGAAGGGCAACAAGAAAAAAAGCCACTGCTTAAATAAAAAAGAACAAAACTGAAGCTCTTACTCAGAACAACAAACAGAAGTGTTTTCCCATCTTAAAAGTATTCTTAGCTAACACAAATAGGTTAGAATCCAAAAATACCCTTATCTGAGACCCTGCCAGAATCAAGTATCTGTGCTGAACCCTTAACTATACAATGCTATGGAATACAACATATATATATATATATATATAATATGATATGATATAATATGATAGACTCTGCAGCTCAGTTAATTAGTGTAAGTTCATTTCACCAATTAGGTACTAGGACAGAGATGTCTTGAGGAGTAATTGAGGAAAACTTGTTTCAGCATTCCTGCAGGACAATGACCCTAAACATACCATCAAAGTTACACTGGAATGGTTCAAAGGGAAACACTGGAGTGGTCTAGTCAAATGTCTAGTCAAAGCAGAGACCTATATCTAATTGAGAATCTATTTTACTTGAAGATTGCTGTACACCAATACAACTTATCCAATTTGAAGGAGCTCGAGTAATTTTGCCCTGAAGAATGGGCAAGTCCCAGTGACTAGAGGTGCTAAGCATACCCCAAGAGATTTGCAGCTGTAATTGCAGCAAAGCATGGGGGAATATTTATGCACAGTATACATGTCTGGCTTTTTGCTTCATTATTGTTTGTGTTATTAAAAATGCACCTTCAAAGCAGTTGGCATGTTATGTAAATCAAATATAGTGCAACCTCCCAAAAAATCTATGTTAATTCAACCAGCAAACCAGGAAAAACATGAATAGGGTTGAATACTTTCACAAAGCACTGTGTAAAGTTCACATGATGCTTATCAGCGTGCAGCGTAGGAGTAGCCATTAGAAGTAGACAGTTGACATTAGAGTAGACATGGCAAAAGTGTGAGAAGTTACTATGAAAAAAACAGGATATGAAACACACAGCGCCCAACACTATTAAAATGCTTTTGCATTGTCATGAAAATGTAACAATATTACATCATACATTACAAAATCATTTGAATCCTATCTTTAACTACTCTTAACTGTGTTAGGATCTAACATGTTAGTAGGTTTAATACCCACAATGAACATGGTATACATTTACAAGTAATGTATATTTTATAGTACAGCCTTTTAAGTTTTTACAGTAATTTGAAACAATCTGGTTAGATTAACTGTAGACTCAAAAGGAATTACACATTCCTTTCATTTTTGAACGAATAATAAAGTTTCTTGAATGTAGAAACAAATCTGAAGTTTTCCCTCAATCCTTTGAGCACCTTGGATTTACTGCAGGTAAGACTTACAAATAGCATTTAAAGAGTCTAGCAGCACACTTTGAAAATGTTATCACTGGAAGGTGGAGCACAGGCTTTCAACATTTTGTCAAATGTCCCTCCTCAACTGAAAAATCCAGGGAGTAGTGTTAATAGAAATGGGGATGACTGCTACAAATCCTCCAGAGAGCTTTATCTAAGCAGATAGCACAGTGCAACTTCCCCTGCTGCCAAGTATCTAAATGAACACCCGCTCAGGCAAAAAATAGTTCATGTCAAACTAATCACTGTAGCAATCAGTTTTATCCCTCAACATAAAAAGGTCATTTTATGAGGAAATCAAGAAGTGTCCAAGTTTCTTTTCCTAGTGAGTCAAATCACCTTCACTCTAGGCTTTTTATTGAGTTGTCATTGATTTTTCAGTGATATGTGTCCTTTAAAGCTTGACAAAGCATTAAGGGAAATAAGTATTAATTAATGGCAGCATGTTTAAAATGTTCCTTATTAATAAATAGTGCAGGATTGTGGTAGGCCATTACTTTGAACAATAGGTTTCCAGGTGACTGTGGTCACACATGAATTACTCCTTGTCCAGATACTGTGACAGGCTATGAAACCAATCACCATGATTATCAATTAGTAATGTGCATTTAACAGTGTAGTTTATTGCACAGAATAGCGGGTCTTCACTTGTGGTCATGAACTGGCAAGGTTATCTATTTAAATATATCATCAGTAATCAGTTATCTACAATTAATGTGAAAATAGATTCAAGTTTATCTACTCAACTGTAGCTCAAAGTGCAGCTACAGAGTCAAGCTAAACCCATAGTCAAACTCTCAAAGCTGTTGTCATGAACCTCTGCACTCAAGAAACAAGTTAATGGTTTTCAAACAACAAATACTTAAACACAGGTACCGGGCTGCAATGTTTCAGCAGCTCCTTACACTACATAGTAGAACTGAGGCCTTTTTCAAAGCATCAGTTTATTTTATATGGCAAGAGTTGCAAATAGAGTTCCTTGCCAAAACAGATTAGGATGCCTTTCTCTGTCTCTGTCTGTCTCTCTCTATTTCTGTCTGTCTCTGTATTTGTCTGTCTGTCTCACCCACACACTCACCCATACACTCACTCACTCATAAAATACCAATTCAGCAACAAACAAGCCCCACAATTAGAGGACACCAATCTCACCTTTCTCTACGCACACATTAAAAGGAAATGAAAATGCTTGTTTGTTTGGTTTGTTTATAGTATGATGCTTTTTCAAGAGGTAAAAGCTTGATTACAATGTGATTGGATGCCCCTTTACATCACAGTGGCAGAGAAACAGTGAGATACAAAGAAGAGTACTGCGAAAATCTCTTAAACCCCGAAGCCAACAGGGCCACCTGCCCCGCCTCTATGGCAGAGTTCATGAGGATGACTGGGTCAGCCATTCACAGGGGAAAATCCTCTGTAAATCTTTTTATGGATCTACATACAATCAGGCTCTTGTCAAAGATCAGGGCGATGATAGCAACATGCTCCACTTGATACTGTTTCTTCTGAACAGGGAAAGGACTGACCGACATCTCAAGCCTCTTTCTCTATGGCCATCACTGAGAAAACAATAAAACATGAACCCACTGCAGTAATTTAATGTTGTTAGCGTGACCACATTTACAGCAATGAGGAGTTTAAAGTGGGGTATATTCAAGGGAGGAGATTACAAAGTGAAAGCCACTGGTTTCTGTGCTGTCCTTCCAGAACGTCGGGACTACTCTACTGAAAAACGACACCAAAGCCATTTGATGTTAACATGTCTTCAAAGGCAGCAGACTCAAACTTAATCCAATACCTTCAGGATGACAACACTCTTTTTATATGATGTTTCATAGAGGTACCACATATTTGATATCCTATTTTGGAAGTAAGCGTTTCCACATGGCATTCTATAAGCAAGAGATTGCATTTCACTATATATACTGATACTACAAACACAAATATAGCGAGAGATATATATATATATATATATATATATATATATATATATATATATATATATATATAGTATACTGAAATGCAATGTGGGTGTGTTTTATATATAACATTTATATTAGAGAGAGAGAGATAGACAGCATTACTAAAAACTGCTGTGCAATAAACAAGAGAAATAAACAACCAGTGAAACAAGACTTTTCACAGAGAGGTCCTGCCTCAGCTGTGCAAGCAAAGGACTAAGATCAAAGGAGTTAGACTGGACCATGTGGTTGAGAAGCACATGGCTTCATCACCGTACTGACACACACCAATCCATCCAACAGTGCATGACACTAAGCTTGTCAATAATTGTGTTTCAGAGCGGTTATCAGATCAAACACCTCTGCATGGGAATAACAGCCACCTGTCTGCCCCCGTCCTACCAATATCCAGGGGCAAACAACCTCTAAACTAATCGGCCATAGTCTCAAAGCAGACATGGAAAGCATTCTCCAGCTCTTCCCCACTCAGACGGGCTGAGTCCAGAGTCAGCCGACTCCAGACTCTGGAGCTCCTGTCCAGAGACCTTCCTCCCCTCTCGCCGTCTAAGAGGATGTAAGAATTCAAGTGCTGAGACTCATGCTGCAACATCTACTGCACAAGATATCCACAGACATACGCAGCTGCTCTGGCAAAGAGGAGATGCGGTTTGAGCCTGTCGCTAAACCGAACATGTTTCCATGTGTGTAATTTTAGGATATAAACAGATCATCCCTCTGCGTTGTTAAGGATTACAAGTTGCGCTCAACAGCCTAGTCAATAGCCTGTATTCAGTGAGGGATGCAGGATGCATGAGCCAGTACCAGACAAAGAGCAACTGTCGAGATGTTCAGTCACTCATCCACACCCCGCCACACAATGAGGCCTGTACAACTGCTTACAGCACTTCCGTTTCGCTTACTCTGTTCTGCAGAGACAATCAAAGACAATCACATGCGCGCTTTAAAAACAAAAACAAGCACTGTATTGTTTATAGTAAGAGACAAGAGTTAAGAGTACTACCCCAAGTGTTTCTTTTTGAAGCATTACCCAAATTCACTCTTTATTCAGGATGCAAACATCCACCAAACCAGATGGGGCTAATAATGATGTACTGATCTACTGAAGCCGATGTCAGTATCAGTGTTTTAGTTGTACAATATTTAGGTATTAGAACAGGTCAAATTATACAGGTGCTAGGACAGTGCAATAAAAAAATGTAGATGTCCCTCAAAAGTTAAACTAATGTTAAAGGATCTGTGAAGACTGCTACACCAGTTTGTTTATATGAAACATGAGCAGGAAGTCTTAATATTGATATTTATCATCAGCCAAGGGAGTACTCTAAAATTCTGCTATGTTTGCTCTAATGTAGAGCAATCTCTCCGATCAAAAACACCTGATTCTACTCTTCTGAAATGCCAGGGTTCATCAATGGCACAATTTTGTCCATACATCTACAGCACTGCCCCTCATATAGCTGCCAAGCTCTGGTTCAGCTGGTGGAAAAGAGAGGTGGCATTATGTACCGAAAACAAAAGTCCATTCTGTATAGATTTATTTGACATATGATATTGCTTAAACAACTAAACACAGACCATTCCAACTGCAGAAGCATCTCTTCACAATGGGCACAAACAAGCAGTAAGCTACTGAAAAGGTTCTCAGTATAGGTTATGCGGCGTTTTGACCATAAAGAATACCAACCGTGTACATTCATGGTAGTATAACACATATGCCGAGGTGAAATGTTCCTTACAAGACAGTTTGTCACTGTAGTCACAGCTGGGCACACGTGACAGCTAAGATACGATCAGTGACACACGGGCAGCCTTTGCATTGTGTGCCACGTTTAAAAGCTGGTTAGGCTACCCTGTACGCCTGCTAGCCTACAATGCAATGCTATTCACACCAATTAACAAATTTTGATTTTGGTGGAGTGTGAAGAGGGTGCTGGAATAGTTTTTTCCCCTCATGATACTGATGTTCCTCCCACTGAATTAATCGATGTAATGAACTTTTAAGAAATAAATCAAAAACATTGTTCTGTCGTCGTTCTTGCAAAACAACCGAGAACTTGCTACGTGCACACGAAACGTTGAGCATTTCCAGCGATTAAAACGAAGTAGGTCACTAGCATTGACTAGTAAACGTTTTAAACAAACGGCACCCTACAGAGGCACTTAAAAGTAACTCAGAATAAGGACTAAAAGCTGCGCGAATGGGCTGGGTGCCATATACTTCGGAAGACAAAATCCCTCAGTAACGGCGCAAGAAAGCCAAAGTTTGAGGAAAACCCGCGACATATGGTGATACCACTCCGTCCGTTCTCACACTGGAGATACCACACGGTAAGCTTTAATCACCTGCGTCTGTAATATGTTCTCTACAATGTAGAGATTTGGATAAACTGCCAGGCTAAACCTACACGGCACGTAATTCATGACATTATTTCGAAAGCTCCTTGTTTTGCGACGAACGACTTCGTTTCCCCCCCAAACGCGAAGATGTTCCGTTAAGAACGTCAACTCTGTTCTGTATTCCAGAACAGAAACGCGAAGGTTGACAGTTCCTTTCACAAGTTACTTTGTAGCTTTGTTAGCATATTTGCCGGTAAAAAGGCACTGAAATATTGCGATGCGGGTACCTCCGCGTCAAAAGAAACATTTTTTGTCGCCGCCTTTAAATACGACTTTTAAAGTCAGTTGTCTTTACGAGAGGGAAATAAAGCAATGGCTGTTTTCCAACGTCTGTATGTGCTCTCCGCTAGCCTGTAAGCTAACAGCTAGCCCCTTTTCACAGCTTCTGCTCTCGCGCGGAACCACAATTCAATCACAGTTAAGCGAAACACGGCGATAACACTATCTGTGTTTAGGACAAATATACCGACAATGGTGGGTGGCACATTCGTCTGTTAAGTCGCTACTACTCTTGTCTATCGAATTGTTTAATTTTAACAGTTTCCGTCCGAACATTCTCGCATTAGAGGGGTTAAATGAAACAACGTGCATTTTCACGTTACTGTATTCATCATTGGCAAGCCGACGAGCGGGGAGTCCTACCTTTCGATTTGGCGTTGTTCCCGAATAGAAATAATATGCTATTCCGAGGATCCAAAGCACGGCAAAACATAATAACATCCTCGATTTTCTTCGCATTGCTGTGATTTGAACGTTTGTGTGTTTCAGTGGCTGGCTTCCAGGTTCCTTCGTGTGAAGCCACTGATGTCTAAGCTGTTTGACTGTAGCAACAGCGCTGAAGAAACGCTCTACCACTAGTTGGTCAGAAGAAGCAGGAAACGGCCAACATCACCGGGTTAGAGGGGAAAGGGTAACCGACTTTAGTCCAATCACACTCCGCAAAGACACCAACGAAAGAGGGGTGGGTGTTGAGGGTATCTACATGTAGCCTGGACCGGAGTCTCGATTTAAGATCCTTTGTTGGGGACGTGAAATCCTGTAAATAAGGCTTGTCTTTACTTTGCACATTAAAGGCACGAAAAGCTTTAAATAATCAGTGACAGATCGATCGACCAAGAGCGTAAATTAGCGTTTAAGATGGTGAGAATGGAGTGAAGTGAAATACTTCAGAAAAGAGAACCAGTAACGGATGCAAGCAACCAAGTCACAAATGGGTGTTTTTGCCAGGATATTTTCCTTTCACCTTTAATGTAGATTTTGTTTCCTCATTTTCAGAAGCTTCTTGCTTGGATATGTTGTTGTGTACAAAGCAGTGTTGGTTTTAAACAATTTCTGTAAGGACCTTACACTTAATATTAAGTTAACCTGTAATTATAGTTCTGATGGTTTTTAAACATAAGGTTAGTTACAAAATTGCTGTTGATCTAACGCGATTCAATTGGATACTTATAAAAATTTGTTTCAGTATATTTAAAAAATGTTGCATATTAAGAAAAGTCATTTTATTTGATTATTTTTCATGGATTTTCCTCTTATGCTGCTTACAGCATGAAAGCAAAGGTGCTACATCAAGAGGTGGCAGGTTTATAGGCAGACTTCACATATTTCTCTGCAGGAAGCTTTATAATTTAATGAGTCAAGGCTATTACTACATAAGGTTAGCCAATTAACTTTTAAAATATGCCTTTTTGCTTTAATCTGTAACTTCAAATTTGCATTGTTCTCCTGTAGCCCAACGCTCTGTAACTTGCCCTGCTCAGAAATCAAAGAAACTAAGTTAATACTCTAACTAACCTGAAAAACAAAACCAAGATAGCACAGTGCCATCACTCCCTTCTCTAACCAAACATGGAGAAGGGATAAATAAACAAAATGGCTCCAACCTCATGCAAGTCCCAGTGGTAACACAAATTTTCTTTAGGGATCAATAAAGTATCTATTTATCTATCTATATAGACATATACAATGAACTCATTAAAGCTTAGATGTTAGTGACTTTATCCACTGCGCATTACACTGACAGACTGAGTCATGAGTAACAGGCAGTCATGTGGAACTTGCATTGATCTGGTCATGTGCAGGAAAAGAAGAGTGGAGAACCAGTGAGAAACCTGGGGTATCAGAACACAGCAAATCCACCATAGCACATAGATTGAACGCATATACACAGATGTTATAACCATTAGCTGTAAGCAAATCAAAACACAACATGCTCATCAAATTACATCCACACCAGGGGTTGAGATAGTTGTTGGCTGCTAGAGCCATAGACTGAGGAGATCAACTAGACCAGGTACGGCTGCCTGGGGCTCTGAAGGAGAGCCTGAGGCTCTGCAAGACTGCATCTCGAGACCTACAGGCTTATTCTAGTACCACTCTGGACAGACTCACAGCTTACCACTCCAAGTAGTA
Organism: Brachyhypopomus gauderio; assembly: GCF_052324685.1. Lineage (NCBI taxonomy): Eukaryota > Metazoa > Chordata > Actinopteri > Gymnotiformes > Hypopomidae > Brachyhypopomus > Brachyhypopomus gauderio. The sequence goes on along the minus strand of NC_135225.1, from coordinate 11,117,835 downwards.
TGACAGAAAAACCCTGGTGGTAATGGCTGGCCAACCTGGAAGTCTTCTCATAGAGATGTTTGTTAGGGTCCTGTGCTTTTAGGAGCTTTAATCTAAAATATTTTCTGGGGAGAAAAGATTCAAGCACTTCAAGTCCATTCTAATATGTTGTGTTTCTCTTATACAAAGAGATCCAGAGCAAAATGAACATAAAATCTTAGTCGGCACCTTTCTTAGCAGTTTACCAGCTTAGAAATAAATTCTGCCATGAGAAACAAAACCCAGAGCCATTCAGGGTCCATGTAGATGTTGATTTAATTTTGCCAAAGCTTGTTTTCCGCTGCTCTTCAATTTGCTGTAGATTTGTTGGTAAATGGTTAATAAACAAACTGACATTCTTTCACTTTATAACAAAGTGTTATTCTAAACTACACAGGGGGTCCCTGCATCACATTGCCACAGACAGAATGTGCTCACATATAGGTGCAGCTAATTTCCAGCATGAAAAATACTGCAATGTTCTATCTAATAATACAAAACCAGGCATATATTCTGCATATATACATAGCCTTATTCTGCTGCCTGAAGACCTTAAGCCACCAAATACTCAGTTATATATTGTCTCTGTATGGGTGGATACAACTGAACGGAAGAAAGCCGTTGAAACATTTTCTACCCTCATTGAAACCAACACTAAAACATAAAACTTGCGGTGACTCATTGAGGAGTCGCTAGTAATAGATGAATAAAAAATAGGTAATGTGGCATGTGGCTTGATGAAATGCAGTATGATCTCTGTTATATGGAAAAGCTGAGAAGAGGTTTTGCTGGTTATCCTGGTCATCAGTGCTTGAGGATGAAAATTCAAGAGCTAAAAGCTCCCCAGTTATTCTTATTCTGAATGTCAATTACTTTGTTTATTTGATATAGTGTAGAAGGTCTTTTAGCACAAACTTGCTCTGGTATATAAGTCAGTAGTCTATGAAATACATTTATTAGAAGCATGAAGAAACATTTATTTATGACATTTTTTGCTGAAAGCAGCTGTAAGATACAGACGGATGTAACATTCTTTGTAAAATGACTCACTACTGCTTAAATATGTTCTGTATAAAGAATAAACATCACACCTCTCCAAACATTGCCTATAATTATAACAGGTCTGAAAGAAACATGTCATAGCATATTCTATATTTTAACTTTCTGCTTCATAGTCAAGCAGCTTGACTTCTTGTCCTCAAGATACTGACACTGTTTGTGCATATTTGTAAAATTCCCAACTTTCAGCATTAAAATGAAAAATGTTAGCATTACAATGAAGGGTGTTTCTATTTCTAATGTGGACTGACTTTTGTCCTAATTCATAAAGAAAGAATGTCTGTTTTTGGACAAAACTGTCAGGATGATGAGACCCTGACTCAGTTGTTGAGGAGGACAACTCATATCATGGAGCAGCACTGTCATCCAGAGGGTGTTGGTGTACAAAGTAGCAGGTGGCAACTGATGATTGGTATAAATTGAAATACCAGAGGTGGGAGTAGGCAATGTCATTCACCCATATGAGACTGCATAGCTTTGACCAGCAGGTTTAGCTGGAAATATACCTTATTAATCCATACCATCGCAACATTTAAGTTGACAGGGGAAAGGAAGGATTTGTTTTCTGCCAATCATTTCAATATTCTACATCTAACTGTGAATGTTAGATAAAAAAACCTTTATTGTAGCAATCCTACTTATTCTGTGCACATGGCATTCATCTGTTTTAGATGTATGTCTGAATATCAAATGACGGAACTGAAAATATCAGTGCAGTCCTTCATGAGAGCAGTTTCAATTGTTACATTTTGCTTTAATGGTTAGACATTTCTGTTTCTCTGTATAGTGAACTTTGAAATCCCAAATTTTGTTTCTGAATTTGAATTTCTAAGTGTGCAGCTCTACAAAACATTGTCCTCCAACAACAGTTTTGTTCAGTAGCATGCTCAGTATAATTTAAGTTCAAAGGTCTGCATTCATTGCTACATACAGATTTGAATGAGTATCTACAATGTGGGAGGGGTGGAGGTGGGCCACAAAAAGAGTATCTACAACGTTTGTCTTATCTCTACTTCAGAAATGTTTTATGAAAGTTTGCTCAACTTGCCTTGGCTTTGACAGGATGGCTTTTCTGTTCCTACTACAGCATATCTCATTGCCTGCTGCTGGCTGTTGGAAAACTGCGTAAAGGATTTTAAATCCAAGTGTCATTTGCTCCACAATTATGATTTTATGATTTTGGGGGCTCTTTATGGTTAAAGCAGTGCTGTTTGCTTTGATTGTAGTAGAATGTCTTCTGATGTTTTTTTCCATACCTCAGTGGAGATCACTTAGCTTTGATCATACTAGAGAGAAATTTTTATTTTTCATCACTAAAACATAACAAAATAAGTGGACCGTAATAAAAACAAATTAAAATACGTTTATAGAAACCATGTCTTGTCTTTCTGTTGTGTTACTATCACTAATTTTGATCTCTAGAATTGCATTCAAAGTTCTTAGTGGCTCAGTTGAGGCATAGTGTTGGGTTAGGCATAGTGTTGGGTTTCATGTTAATATCTTTTCTTGCAGTGTCATCCAGCAACAGCTCTCTCACTCTTTGTAATTTGTGCAAATATTTTCAAGATCATATTGACCAATGCACTGTGATGCAGTAGGGTGATTGATTCACTGATGTTGTCTGTGTTAGGATTCTGCTTGAACCAGTTGCATGAAAATAAGTAGGTGTGAAGACAACTGAATCAAATGAATCATGTTTTCCATAACACAGTCCAAATATTTAATGCTTGGGGGAATTGCGTGTTATCATCCTAATCCACTTTTTCATGTGTCTGCTATGCATATCTGACACATGTCTTCCATGTCTGCTATTTTTAGAAGTGGAATCTCATGTCTTGTTGAATGCATGTTTTTCTCCTTTGCTGTCAGCTGTGCTGCATTTGAAGAAGTAGCCTAGAGTCTGCAAAGCATGAGACCAGTTTGTGCAAAACACTTGCACCTTCCCCACACACTGAAAACCAGATCCCTTCTAGTTATAGACCTGGGCACAACCAGTTTCTACACATGTTAATGAAAGTGTGGCATTTTTGATGATATTCTATAATAATATAATTCTATATAAACAAAGGAGGATGAAGTGTACATTTCCCATTCTAGTATTTGGACTATCATACAAATCTAATAAAACCATCAATTTAATATCAAACCATTATATTCTTTCATAGGTGCCTCTTCTTGGAGAAAGGTTGAGTGAGTTCACCTGCACCACATTTCTCTGACACAGGGAGACATCGCCATGTGGTCCTGGTGCTACAAGCTGTGCAGTATGTCTTGGAATATACGTCTATGGACCACCAAGCCAACCTTCCACATCACCCATGTGTACCATCGACCTGCACGGATGTTGGATGGGTGAGCCCAGGGTCTTTGCTTAAACGTTTTACATCAGCTGTGTTAACATTTGGTGCTAGCCAGGCACAGGTTAAGCCCCACTAAATAGAAAATAATCCACTAGTCTGGAATCTGTGTTGTTGGATGTCAGACTACTGCTCCTTGATAGTAACACTTAATGTGTTAATGTGGCACTATATTATTGTGACATTACTTTGTTGTTGTTCTACCACATGTCAAGGAAATAAAAAAAATATGGACAGGAAACAAGAACGTTGACTATAGCAGCCTCGTACGGTGCCAGAGGTCCTTCTGCATGCCTCATTAACATGCAGGCTGCGTGAGCATGCATTCAATATTGAAGCACAGAAGAACTCAAACTCATGTCAGGTGTCACACATGTAAGCACAACCTAAAAGTGCTTCTGTTCACAGGCAGTTATTTTCAATTCCTTGAAATTCCTATACAAACTCTTAATATTTGTCGTTCTTTTGTATGTTTAGTATGTTTTTTTTAATTAAGCTTTTACCCATGTAAAGGATCAAACTCATAAGCAAATCCGTCAGGTTTTGAGAACAAATGGCCCCAGATGTATTGTATTTACCATGCACTTCATATGATCAAAGAAGGTTAATATTAATGCTGTAAATATACCTGATTTTCAGGTTGCTCTACATTGACATTTCTTAAACTTTCCAACAGATTAGGCCATTTGGCACAGTTAAGTATTGAGAAAAATACACAAACTAGCTAAATTAGTGCCTTAGTCACATAGCTGGCTGTCTTGCTAGCTAACTTGCTAGCTATAAATAGATGTGTTATTAACATGCAGTTAATGTGAAATCAGAAGGTTAATATTAAGAGTTGCTTACCTGCCCTTTCTTTCGTTACTTGAATGAAAATAATGTATAAAAGATTTACGTACACTGCCCTAAGTAAAAAACTGATTGCATCTATAAAAGACTCATTGCCTCTCATGTTTCTATTGAACACTTAATGGGGCAGGTTTAAGAGTCACTCTGGGTAGATTCCCAACAAAGCCTTTTCATGGAAAATCAAATTCTGTCTATGTTCTTACTTTCCCATGTGTTTTTTTTTCAGTATTACTCAGTACCTGAAGAAGAACAGATCAAAAAATGACATTATTTTGACTAATTTGATCATTTTCACCTTAACAAAAAAGAAATACCAGCAATTCAGTCAAGTGAATTTTTTTTTCATATACAAAAAAGTAATGTGAAGACATTAAAAGGGCATCCTCCCAATACCTCTGGTCACCTTTCATACTTAACAAAATAAAAGACTCACGCCTGCCAAAGCGATGCGTAAGTGGAGGCAGATGCAAGACTGGGGAATTGTACTTCTTCTTGGCACCAGCACTTTGGGCTGTATGGAAATGATTAACTCGTTGCCTGCTCAGTAACAAGCCTGGGAATGGGCCCTATTTTCCAAGACCAAATGCCACTTTGTAGCGTTTGGCTTGTACCAAAATAAAAACATGGCCTTCTTGCACATTGAGTTTATCAGCCAAATGCAGGCTGATGTCATGAGAGATCACTGATGCCAAGATGTGGATTTTGTCTTGAACTGCAAAAAAGAAACTGCTGACAATACACTGGATTTAAAATAAATGCTGATTTAACATATCAACATTTGCAAAAATTCTTTTGTATATCCTACAGCATAACTTTGATGTTCACATCAGGAAAACTCCCACCAAGCAATTCTAATTGAATCAAAGCCTACAGCTTTATCAGTCATTAAACCCACTGTTATTCTGAAATGACCTCATTGCTGATATTAACTCCCTGTGGAGATTAAACATACTAATAGGATTAGTAAGTGATGTTTTCAGTTACACACGGCAAACTATGGCAAAGTTTGTAAGTGTATATGATTAATTTTTCTAACCTCTCAGAATGGACAGAGGGGAATGCGGAAGCCTATGACCTTCCTGAGCTGCTCGACCAGATGGCCACATCCAGCAAACAAGAGGACAGAGCAAAAGGCCTGGCAGAGAGAGGCAGGACTATAGGTCTGTGTCACCCAAAGGTGGTGTGCTTGTCATTATTCCCTTGCCTGATGAGAAATGATCCTGGAGTTGTGATTAAATTGTTTTGATTGCCGTCGCTCCTGAAAATGTAAGGATAATATCAATTGGCTGAATCCTTATTTCTGAATTAAGTTTGCACAAACAGGTTCTAAAGTTAGTTAATTGAGAAAGTAAACAAATCACTCAATATTTTTTTACTTGCCTTTTTTATTATATTGTTATTGAAATCTAGGCACCAAGGTACTCCCTGTTGCAAACTTGTTAATCATCAATCAGACTGTATCAGAAGACTGTACAGAAGGCTGCATAGATCAGCCTCATTATGTGGTGAACTGAAGTGTGTATTATGTAGTATTAACTTTTATTTGTCTAAACCAGGGGTGCTCATTACGTCGATCGCGAAGGAATGCGGGTAGGTCGCATGACATTAAAAAGTAGTGGATGAATGACAGGATATCATCCATCTGATCTAACGGTTGTATATATACACCGCCCCGGTAATAATTTACGTTCATCACAAGCTGCCAGTCCAGTCACTGTGGACTGATAAAGTCTAGTCATGGCAGTTGGAACTGGGACTGTTAAAGACTAAACCACTTGAAAGTGTGATATATAAACAAAAACAATAGTTTACTTAATGCTGAAGAACATACAAGCAGTTGATGGCTAATGATATGTGCCAAAGGAAATGTTTTGTTAGGAAATGAATTAATTGCTCTGCACAGGTTTTTAAATTGGTACTGGACTGAGGATAATGTTGGAGAATAAAAGTAAGACAACAGTCTTGATTTAATTTGAACATGGTACCCAATGTAAAAGCCATAAATCCCTGGTGCCCAATCACTGTTGGACCATCCAGCTCTTGTGTAACTGCCCAAGGGGCTGATTCAGTGCGCCAAGTCTTGGCGTCCCACTGACAACTTTCCTTATTGCCTTGCACATTTTTTCCCACTGACAGTACATCTTGTACTACTTAAACACCCAGGACTGCTTTATGACTGGTGAAGAAATCAGAGAGCATAAACAGCCCCTATCTCCAAACCCAGTGCATTTCTCTAATTTTCTGATTTTAAAATGGATATAGGCTGTGATTTTATTTCACTATGCAATGGGCATTTCCTCTCCTAATGTCTCTCACTTTGAAACTATGTCAACAGATTCAGAAATATTACTTGCCTAAGGAAATAATAAGACTAAACAAATAGACAAAAAATGCCTCTGGTCTATTTTAAACAATGCTCACAAAAGAAGGTGTCACTCTCTTCCAGGACACCACTGAATGTGTTGCTGTTATAAGCAAATAGTACTTACACAATTCAGTCTGAAAAAAGGGGTTCAAAGAAGCACACTCCTTTGAGCACTGGAGATCTGTTTCATGTTTTAGATATAAGCAGCTATGAGTAATACAATGAGAAAGAGCCCAGTAAACTTCACAGTAAAGACATTTTCTATTACATAACATCAAATGTGCTGTGGCCTTTTAAGCTACAAATAAATGGATGAAAATATATGAATTCAACTCTTCACTGATGTCAACATAATGATATTTAATGTTCTATTTGCAGAATAATCATGTAATCCTTTGATGCACACACATGATTCTCCCAGGAACAATATTCCTCTTCATTATGTGATTCGGTTGGCTTTAACTTTACCAATATCTTTCAAGACCTTCTACCAGAAGGCACTATCTTTAATTGGAAATTGGCTTAACCATGAATGAGAATTGGAATTATTGTATCATGATGTTTTTAAATAATTCAGTAGGCCTACAAAATAGTAGAAAGCTTGTTGTAGTTAGTATTTACTAAGTTAGTATATATTAATTTATATATTATTAGTAATGTAATCAAACATTTTACTTTTAATAATATATTTCCTTGGTAATCTCATCTTCTATTGCTAAGCAGTTAGTTAGTGGTCTATATTTTGGAATGGAAAACATAATCCAGAAAATAGAACATCACATCTCTTATTTGCCTTTATCAGATCCTGTTTTAAATGTCATGAGGCCAGCAGGTTTTAATGGTAGTGTTTAACATCGAGTACCACAAAGTTGTAGGATTTTGACTAAATTTCTCTTGATTTCCTTTTCTAATTCCTAATTCCTCTGATTTAATTTTATATAAAAAATCTACAAATAACCTTTACAGAAGGCCATTACAGAAGTATTTTTTTAACATTTAATTAAGAATGACTACACTTGAAGGTTTATAACTGAGTTTACCATTCATTATTGTTTAACCAAGTAAAAAATTGTACATGGAATACATGCTACTACATCATTGATATGCTGCCCTGTTGAAATCCCACTCTAGACTCTTATTGTTCCTTCTCAATTATTGCTTGCTGCTTCCACTCGTTGCTGGGACATAGAGGAAGTGTAATACCATAGTCACCATGCTGTTTATGAAACAGCAGGACTCAGCACTGTTCACCTTCAACCACAGGAAAAAAGCAGTTTATTATATAATATGCCTCATGCCTGCTGTCAGTTTATGCTCAAGCGTAAGGAAAAGAGCCGAGCTGCACGCACCCTTCGTCTGCACAATACTCAGTAAAGGGAAAGAGGTGACATCTTGATTGCAATGCACCAGTAGAGTCAGGAGATTGTGTGGAGGAACAACAGACACCATATAGGGTGTCTTAAGAAATTCTGTTTGCCGGCAGCAAAGACAAAAAATGTGCAGTGTAAAATCATAATGTGCAAGGCTTCGTCATAAAGATTTGACTGATTTCATGAGTAGGAAGCCGTTTTTCTCAGATGCAGTCTGATAATGTAGCATTTTATAGAAAATAACTGATTGCTTCCTTTCTCGTTCTTTACATGGTATAAAGTGTCAATGGCAAAGGTGTTGGATGACTGTAGGAAGTAAAGGGAAAAATATTTATATTCTTATCAGATACTGTGGCAGCAGGGTCTGGCTGAGTGTTGTCTGCAGGGAGGAGAGATGGCCTGACTGAAACAGTGGGTAATTAAAAGTGGTTGCGTCTGTGTGTGGTTAACAGCACCCTACTTATATGTCATCCTTTCTGTCAGCAAGGAGCTGGAACCAGCAAGAGAGAGTCAGCCTGCACCGAGCCCAACCCAAACCGAGCCCTGCACATACTGTGCCCTACACACACTGACACCAGCACATACTGACATCGAGCTCAGCACACACTGAGCCCAACACACACTGACACCGAGCCCAACACACACTGAGCCCAGCACACACTGACACCAGCACATACTGATATCGAGCTCAGCACACACAGAGCCCAACACACACTGACACCAAGTCCAACACACACTGACACCGAGCCCTGCACACACTGAGCCCAGCACACATCGAGCCCAACACACACACTGTGCTCAACACACACCAAGCCCCAAACACGAGTCTAACCCACACTGTGCCCAACACGCACCAAGCCCAACACATACCCTGTGCCCAACACACACCATGCCCAACACACATCAAGTTCAACATACACCATGCCCAGCACACACTGAGCCTAACACACACACCAAGCTCAGCATACACCAAGCTCAGTGGCCAGAAATCTGGAAACAAAAGAGGCTATGAAAAGTTAAACCCAGTCAAAAACCCATCTTGAGACGCCTTCCTAGATTTATTTATTTGTATTTGATGTGTTCAGCAGATCCAGTAATGAACCGAACTCCACCCTCTCTCCCTGATCAGTCCATTCCACACCAAGAAAAGTAAACCAAGAATTCCAAAGCACCCATATAGGACAAGTCCAGAAAAGAGCAGAGAGCTGTCATTTTAAAGTTTGCTTTGGTTTAACTCCTGGTTTATTTGGTACCCATTTGATGTATATTCTTTATGATGCACATGGTATCTTTTCCAAAAACGAACCAATATGGACATGCCCCCTGTCAGTATGACTCCTTCTACTTGGCATTTGTGTTTAGTATTATGGCCTTGGCCATAAGTCTTATTATATATGGCTTTCATCATTTTTTTTATCTTTCATGTTTGACTACCATTACAAAATAAACTGCCCAAGATTTAATAAAACTTGCAGTTGACTGCACATCTCCAGTCAACCCTCAACATAGTACATGAAACACTCAGAATAGTGCATGAATAGGAACGTAGCCATTGTGTCTCAATTCAGTAATATATTCGAATATTACAGAGGCTCCACGAACACAGATGTCACTCTCCATTCATCATCACGCTTGGTTTTATTTGCACAAACTTCTCAAATAAAAATATTTACAGTTGTGCAAGTTGACTTTTGAAGCAAGGTTAAAAGAAAGATCCTTTAACTCCCATGAGTAAATCTTGGACAGTCCTCGTTTCTCTTGGTACAAGCAACAAACCGAGTAATGAGATCATGGCTGCGAAGCCACAGTGACCTCTCCCTAATCAAAATTCTGCCACTAAACAGTTCTTTCACCCTTTTAAAAGCCACTAAACAGTTCTTTCACCCTTTTAAAAGCCCCTCCCCCTCGGGAAGCAGACTGATCGGGATCTGGACCGATTCCACCTTATTCAAAAGGGGAGTAGGTAAAAATAGAACATAATGAGACAATAACAAAACATATACAAACAATACATACATAATATGGACCAGGGTTGTTTACACACATGAATCTTTTACATAAGCTTTCAAGCTTACATAAGCTTTCATTTAGTGTGATTGCTCCCCAACTATGGAAATCACTACCAAAGTCTGTTTGGGATGACTCCTCACTGTTCAGACTCAACTGAACTCAACTTTTCTATGCTATACGTGCTAGTGTTTGAATGTAATGTCTTGTGTGTTATTTGTTACTGTGTATTGCGTGCGTCTTTTAAGAATGGAAGGAGACCTTGAGCATGTGAAAGGTTATGGCGATAATGTGTTTACTGATGTTGCATCACCACATCAAATTCTCATTGGACATTACTGAACTTGATGATAATGCAGATTTCACCATAACAGTTGTCATTTCCCACTGCGGAAGAGGCCACCTCAGGCATATAGTAAATGTCATCATGAGGTATGGGATTTACCAAGGAAATGCCCTGTCCCCACTGCTGTTCTGCATAGGTCTGAACCACCTCACTGAAATCATCATGGCTATAGATACCATCTATGGAATGGAGCGACCACCCGCCATCTCCTCTACATGGATGACATCAAGCTGTATGCCAGAAGTGAACAAGGCATCGACTGGCTAATCCACATTATCTGGATATACAGTAATGAAATCGGAATGTCTGGACGAGTAGGCACAGAGGGAAGGTGGCTAAAACTGAGGGTGAGGGGACCACCTGAAGGTATCACAGAAGATGTTGAGTAGAGAAACCTTGGACTCCCACAGGCAAATGTGAATCACAAACAGGCCAAAAGGAAAACAGCTACAGCCAAATGCCTGCAAAGAGTGAGGCAAGTCTTGAGAAGTCAGCCGAATGGGAAGAACAAGATCCAGGCTGCTTGCATCCATCAACTGCTATGCTCTACCACTCATCAGATTCCCTGCTGGCATAATGAGCTTGCCAATAGAAGCCCCTGACATCAGGACAAAGAAACTCCTCACAGTGCATGGAGGCTTTCGTCCCAAAACCAGCCCACATACGCCAAGTTGAAGGAGTGGGGCCAAGACGTTAGTGAGCAGCAGAGCCACTAGCCAAGATCCAGGAGCTTGCCAGGAAGATGACCCCAAGTGGTGAGATTAGCGAGAACCCCAGAGAGCACAAACCTAAGGTGGATGAGGAGGAAGAGGAACTATTGGGAGAACAAATAATGAGAGTGGCTGATGTGAAGAAATCCTACTAATGGCAGGAAAGTATCTGGGTTAAAAACCAGCATGGAGGCAATAATCATGGTAGGACACAAACAAGCTCTGAATACAAGATCTATAGAGGATGGGATCTACCACACCAGGCAGGACCGTACATGCTGTGCAAAGATAAATTTGGGACTTCCAAATACAGACTGACAAAATCTGTAGTGATAGATGTAGCAATCCCAAGTGATAGCAACAGCAAGAACAAGGAACACAAAAAGCTTGAGAACTACCAAAGGCTGAGAGAGAAGCTAGAAATGGTCTGGAAGCTGAAAGCAACAGTGGTTCCTGTGGTAATCTGAGCACTAGGGTCTATAAACCCCAAACTTGGAGAATGGCTCCAATAGATCCCAGGAACAATATCTTAGATCTCTGCCCAGAAGACTGCAGTTCTGCAAACAGCTAATATACTGGAGGACCCTAAAGCTCCCAGGCCTCTTTCAGAGGACCTGAGCTTCAAGGACAAAGGCTGCCCGGAGGAAGGTGAGTGGGGAATTTTTGTATTTATGTAGTGACTAAACTATTGTGACTCAGCTAACATTAACATCCCTATTAAGTGGTGGTAGCTTGTCCTTTATTCGACCTGTAGCATAGCAGATGTCAGTGGGAAGGGTGCTCTGTTCTCGTTTGCTTTTCCTAGAATAAAATGTTTTGGCTACAAAGGCAAATAGGCAAGTTAGCTACAAGTCAGCACTGCCTAAAATTACTATTTAAAGTTGCATCAAAACACAGTGTCAGAGTTCAGTGAAAATGTATTGTGACTGTAACTACATCTAGTAAAGCACATCACTGCTCCTTCTAACAACTTCATAAGTAACATTTTTCATGCTCAAATACATACATTTTTAAAAGACTTAACTTTCCTTCTCATGGACAATGACTACCTATCTTCATTTACCTATGCTGTCAAAAGTGGTACGACTTGAATCAGACAAGCACTTTTTTGTGCTAATTACACTCTTGAGGGCAATAATTATTAAATAGGCCTTTATTTGACCATAATAAATTAAAAAATTAACAGACAATAAAATTTTATTCAGTGGTAGACTATGATTCCACAAAAATGAATCAAAAACTAAAAACAACACATAGATTTTATTTACAAGTTTACATGTTGAATGTCACCTCTTTGAAGTTGAACAAGATATCTCTGATCCACAGGTAAAGCATTTCTCTCCAAAGATGCATCCTATAAAGATGGTAGAACAGAAATGATCATTTCAAAATAATGTAATAAAACATATTATTAACTTTTTTGTCATGCAAACATCAGCAGCCCCCAGACAGTTTGCATATTTGCTAAATAACTACACAAACATTCATATTGTTGCAGCTAAATAAATATCAGAGCTGGAGCTGTGCAGGCGTGTACTTGGTTTACGTGTATAAGAACGTGGATCAGAACCAAAGCCTGGCCTGGATGGGAATCTTCAGGCACTCAACTGGGTCTGTCTTAGCTAAGCAGCATCCAGTCCCAAGACCGTACCACTAATAGAAAAGCAAGGCACAGTGTGCATGCAGCTCGTGTGCCAGGACCCTGCCACTGCCTACTTGCAGGAAACTGACCACACAGCCTCACTGTGGAACTTTGGAGGAAAAACCTGAGCACTGAACTCTGCCAATGAACTATGCAAACACCTGACTGGCAGATGTGCTACGTAATGACAACCTCTTTCTAATGAGAACACAGCCAGATGAATCCCCAGATAGCAAAGGGGAATTTAACCTTGAAATCTCATGTACAGGAGACTTCTTTGCACCTTTGCACTGCTAAGCACCTGGTGCACCCATGGGGTAATTTTTCAGGTTAGACATTCTCCGTTCAATAATTAGAAATGTGTTATGCTTGAAATGTATGTATATAGTTGATAGCTCAATATATGTATTCATGCATATACTGTAGTCACTAATGAGTCCGATTGTGCATTACCTTGGCCCTCCTTCGAAGGTAATCTCTGCGATTGTGTAGCATTTTTGTACAACGTACAATGACCTCAGTCTCCCTTCCAGACAAATATGGTAGCACAGATATGATCTGAAAGCACACAAACACATTCATTGCTGTATTGCCTTTGTATGTATATTATCAGTAACCAATTTGTTATTTAACACAAAAATACACAAAAATAAAACCTTTGCGGTAATTGGACCCCACTCAATATTTCGGCTGTAGCATGCCCTCTGCCACACCTGAAACTGTGTTAGTATCTCTCTTGCCACCACCTGTTTATAGAAACAAAGCACTTTAGTGTTATAAGGTCATTTAATCATTATTAAGTTGCAGCTAGAAAACCATGAAAGCATCTTATGGTGAACACTTACACTGAATGTTCTCTGTCTGTTTGTGGGATACATTCTGATCAGCTCTGTTGCAGGGTTTTCAGGATGATTTCGGGCCAACTAAAAGACAGACAAAAGTGAATCAGTACTCATGGTCCTCTTTGATACATCCAGAACATACATCCCGAGAAGAATTTTGAGTTTTAAAATGTTTAATCTTTATTAAATCCAGAAAATCACATGTGAAATGTTCTTGAACAGTGTTTCTGTGCCTCTGGTAGAATGAGCAAGGCAGGAGGCTGATCAGAGATTAAGAAAAAAATGCTTTTATTTATAAATGCTTGAAGGTCAGTCATTCAGTGAGCTGGTTAACATGAGGCAAAAGAAAAATTTTAATAAAAACCTGATCAGGTTAACTGATGGAATTAAATGTTCTGGACCACAGTGCTTGGTGGAGCAGAAGCGCCCCCTACTGTTCAGGTGTAGCACTTAACGCTGATCAATTTGCTCTCATGACCAGGAATTTTCATTACTGTCGCCTGTCACATCCACCATACACTGACTGGTGTCTAGACGGTCACATAGATGGCATTCCATCATTATTGTAATGATGAATAATGAATGAGCAAATTTCACATTATCCATACATGCCTTTTTAAACCCTGTTGCCTTTTTTTTAGTTCATCAAACAGGTTCACTCCATTAAACTTTACACATTGTGTATAGTTTGCCAGGAAGTCTCCATTGACATCAGGTGAAGCAATTATGCAACGATGAAACAATTTAATGGCAAATTCTGTATTGCCTCTGTGTAAAGCATGAAAAAGCATCCCATATTTGATCAGTGTAAAAAGTGTATTTTTGGTATCACTGAACAAAAGTCTACAATGGCAGTAATCAAATATTCAAAGCTAGCTAGGGATTTCAGCTGTCCCAGCACATCAGCCTCACCAGAGCTTAGTTGAAACACTATTCTAACATGCTATGGAAGTTATGTGATTAAATAGAAGGAAATTCTGCAATAACAGTACATCTCCAGGAACATGGCTGTATATTTCTCAAATCACCTTATTTTTTGGATTAAATGGAACTGAAGTTGCTCTCAGTTTCTGTGATATTTTCATTCTGTTGTTGGCGCCTAATCAGCAGTGAGTGATGTCCTCTCCAATATCTTTGTTCCCAGCAGATCTGAGCAACGTCATCATTTATCCTAGAATTGAGTTCGACTGCCACATCTTCCACAGTAGGCTTGTTTTGCACTCACTTTAATCATTATACATGTCATTTAGTGCTTAAAAAAAACAAAACCCTGAATTTAGAAATTGAGATTTCTTACATACACTTCTGTTCAAAAGTTTGGAATGAATTAATTTGACTTTGAATTTGAATGTTCTCAAATATATAACCTCTTATACAGCAAATGCACATATACAATGATTCCAATGTGATCCCAGGACTGTGTAATTACATGACCTCGAAATCTGTAGAACATCAAGAATGATGTGATAAAATTGATATTCATGCTTTTTGTGTAAAGCAGAGGGTAATTCCAAAGATGCACCATTTCAGATTCAATAACTACGCATAATCTCTGCATATTCTTTATATTTCTCCCAAAATATTTAAAATAAAAATACCTTTTGGTGTTTAATTTATATGATTTCGGTAGTAAATTAAATATTGTGCTGTGTGAAATAAAATACATCAGATTATTCCAAACTTTTGAAAGGTATCAACAGATTAACTCACAAGACAGCCGAGTATCAACAGATGGAGAATACACCAAATAAACATTTATATTAACACGTCAAGTTGGGAATTATTAACAAAACAAAAACCAAAAAAAACCTTGAAATTTATGCTTAATCCTCTAGCTTTGTGGCATCACATAAGGAATCACAAAAAAGAGTGCAACTGGGGAACATTTCACTGCTCAGACATATGATGGGTCATCTGAAAACAAAGAAAAAAATCTACTTGGCAAGTGCTTCATGTTAAAAGGCCAAACTCCTGCTGACAGAAATCTTAAGGAAGCAAGTCAGACCAATCCCCTCAGTTTTAGACCTTCAGAATATAGATTTCAACCTCATAAAAGCTTCGTTAAAGAGCAGGGTGGTCATCGTTAGCCTTCATCATCATCTTTAATGTCTGATCTTCAAACTATTTCTCCTGTCATTTTTTAGTATCCTTACATCTGGATATTGCACCTATTCTGTATTTTCTGAACTTGCATGTCCTCTTTTTGGGCATCCAAAATCAGGCAGAAAATCGTTAAAAAAAACAAACGATGCACACTGAGCAGTGTCGGGATCTGTTATCTAATTCATGACTGTTCCATGTACTTTGAGCAGATGGCCCTTCAGTTGCTTCAGGCACACAAAGGTCTTCCCACACTGTCGGCAGTGGCAGCTCTTCCCCACTCGGCTGTGCCTCCTGAGGTGGATTCTCAGGTGCGTGGATCTATTGAACCTCATGCCGCAGTGGGTGCAGTTGAACAGCTTCTCCCGCGTGTGGATGTTCTGGTGCTGCTTGAAGTTGCTCAGCCTGGTGAAGCCTTTGCCACACACGTGGCAGACGTGCGGCCTCTCGCCCGAGTGCTGGCGCTGGTAGTGGTCCTTCAGCTCAAAGTTGTGAACGAAGGTTTTGCTGCACTGGGAGCAGCTCAGGGGCTTCTTACCCTGGTGGATAAGCATGTGAACCTTCAGGTGCCCCACTTGGGCAAACGATTTTCCACAGTAGATGCAACAGTGTGGCTTGTTGGCATGAAGATTTTCGTGCACCTGAAGGCGCTCGCTCTGGGAAAAATGGTTTAGAGGCAGGACAGGGAGGAACACTTTCTCACCTGAACGGAGCTCTTGAGGAGCCAAAAGACCTTCTGGAAAATTCTGTCTATTTGAACTAAACAAGTGTCCATTTTCACTCTGGTCAAGTGAACTGGATCTCTCTGCCATGTGTGCCACAGCGATGTGAACGAGGTCTGTGGTGACTGACTGACTATTCTCAGTCTTGACGCTTTGAGACATCTCTGTGTTACAATTCACCGAATAGGACATTAAATATGAAGCTGGATCTGGCATGTTGAGAGCAGTTAGATTTGGAAAGTTATCTACCTGTGTCTCCTCACGATTCCAGGGTCCTCCGATGCCTCTGATGTGATCAGTTTCCGCAGGGCCGCTGCCATCACTGTAATCCCACACTGGGAGCATCACCTCTTCTTCTTTAATGGGAACTGGATCAGGCTCTTGCTCTGACTTTACAGAGGGGCAGGGCATAGAAGATGCCAATTCACCACACCCACCTTCCTCCGTACCGTCCTGTGTCAGTCTAGACTGGGCGGAGTCCGTTTCTTTAATGGGACTTAAGTCTATCACAGGTGTCTTGCAGTGACTTTCTCTGGGTTTTAAGTCAGTACATGGATCATGAATTCTCGTAACCGCTGCATTAGGCAACAATTTCTGTAAAACATGCTGAGGCAGCTGTGCTGTGTTATTCAAGGCGGAGTCCTGTTTCCCACTCTGTTCCAGCGTGTCCGTCGTCTTCTCTGTGTGAGCGTGCGCCTCGGTGGGCGTGTGCGAGTCTACAACTTCAGCAGACCTCCACACCTCACTGAATGGGGGTCTTTTCTCAGACTGCTCCCTCAGGCTTAGGCTGACACACAGGGTATCTGAACCTGCACCAGAAGACAGTACATAATTAGTTTTCAATTATCTCCTCCCCCTTTCATGGACTAACGAACATCAAATAAGCAGGGTAAAAAATATTTAATGAGAATATTCATCATAAGTAGGACAATAGTTTAAGTTTTTTGCTATATTACTATTACACATGGGTGGATGTAATTGTATGCATATATATATATATATATATATATATATATATATATATAAATTCTCCTAACCTGTTAGTATCTCTTCTGTTTGCTCTGAGGGTCTCTCACTGCTGGCTGTGGCTCTACCACAGTCTGTGCATCGTACTCTCCTCTCTTTCAGTTTATTCTCCGTAAACTGCAGCCTCCGCATAAGCAACTCCACCTCCTGTTTGCCACGGCTCACTTCCTCCACAAAACTGTCCTCCACCAGCCGAGTGATTTCCATCATGGCTGACTTGAGGATCGTTTCCATGACGATGGAGAGCTGGGCCTGGAAGGTGACGATGAGGGTGTCTGACATTTTCTCTCTTTTGTTGCTGTGCTATTGTTTTCTAGGAGAAAGTGTACACAGATTTGGTAGTTAACTCTCAAGGCCTGTGAACAAGGAAAAATATTTGATTACTATTTGACCATCAGGGAATTAAAATGAATACTGCAAATATATTTTCGATTAAAGTAAACAGAATGACGTCGCGGCAGGTTGGCTAGTTTATATGTAACGCACAAATGCCAAATGTGTCAAGACTAATGGAAACGTTAGCTAGTCACTTTTACACGGGTGGAGTTTACAACATAGTGGGTCAGTGATTTCTCTTTCCTAGCAGCTGGCTTATGACAGACCTCACAGTCAAACAGATAAATAAATGTATACTAGTTTATGTCTAAATACGGCAACACTTTGAAGTATATCTAGCTACATCTAGATACAGACCCGTATTGTTATAGCTCGCTAGGAACGGTAACGCTAGAGTTAGTTAGCTAGCTAGCTAGTTAGCCTACTCGCCAGAGTAGCCTGCAGCTTCGCTCTCCCTGTCGGCGCTACAAGTTGTTTACATCTAAGCTATTGGCGGCTCCGTGTGTATTAAATGCATATGCCGGGGTCAAGAAAAGGATACTCAACAAAACATGTTGCAAGATGCCAAAATTGTTACTCATAATCCAACTCACTATGAACATCGAGAGACGTCCCAGCACACACAGATGGAAATCTACAAACGCTTTAGAAAGCCAGATAGCTAACCTAGCTAGCTAACTACCTTTGTGTTGATGTTGTGTGGAATAATATCCATTTACTGACCCCTACTGGCAGGGAGGACCATTAGGCATCGTGCCTAACAACTGCTGTAATTAATAATCAATGCGAAATTTATACATTATAAACAAATTGATGCATTTCAAAGAAATGCTTTATTCACTACTTAGCAAAACATTTGAAAGTTCGAGTTTTGTATATCCTATCTGTACACATTAGGTTTCAATACGTGAATACAGTTGATTGTACATTGCAATCCACTACTGCTGGGACCACTATTGTACTGAAGTCACTACAGTTATGGTGTCCTGTACCCTGTGTACATTGTGTTGACCTGCATCAGCCTATTTCATGGGTTACCTGGTTTAGTGTACTTCATTGCAATTTTGAATATCTCTTACATCTTTTACCACAGTACACTGCAGTTACTCAGAGTACATAGAAAATGGCACTTTAGTAAATCCTGTTAATTTATCACAAGAAAATCTCAAAGGTCCATAAATACAATTCAAGATTTGTTTATTACAAGGTTTTTTAGTCTGTGGTGATAAAGTTATACCTGCTTTCATCAGTTCTTACAATTTCCAAAACAATGATATCAATTGTGTGGAATGTAAAAAAGTCCTTTAATCATAAATCATACCGATGTCAAATTCTGACATGCAACTATGAAAAAAGACTACAGCTATGCAAGGTCTTTAAATGCAATATTGCTTAAATAGCAGAAAAACTGTCCACATACACATATACAAAACAAATGAGTGCACCGTACAATAGCTTACAAACACTGTAAACACATAACACCTTTTAACTCTATCTCACAGAGCCAAAACAGACCCTAAATCTAACCACACACAAATCTACACCTCTCTGTCATGGGTGGGCAGAGTGAATCCTCTGGTGTCTCTTCAGGTTGCACTTCTGAGTGAACCTTTTGCCACAGTCCATGCAGATGTAGGGCCGCTCGCCTGTGTGCACCCTGCGGTGTGCCTTCAGGTTGCTGAGTTTGGTGAAGCTGCGACCGCACAGGCTGCAGCAGAACTGCCGCTCCCCTGTGTGGATCTGCTGGTGAGCCCTCAGGTGGCACAGGTGGGAGAAGCCCTTGCCACACTGCGTGCAGCTGTGTGGCGCCCTGACCACGTGGTGGCCAGAGTGGCTATGAGTCCTCATGCTGAGTGCCTGTGTCAGATGTCTTCCAGATTGCAAGGCACTGATTGCTCGCTCATCTGCGTAGGCTCTCTGGAAGTGCTGAAGGGCCTGAGAGGGTTTTGGCAGAGAGGGACCCTTGTGGATTGATTGTCCTCTTGCCACGTTTGTCATGCTGGGATTAGAAGGTAGCACACCGGTGTCACGTTCAACAGGTTTGGTATGTTTTTTACCTGGTGTCCTGAGTTGCTGCGTGACATCAGAAGATAGGTCCTCCACATTACCACAAGGCCCAGGAAACACCATGGTTCCTTCCACAGCAGGTCTGATGGGGAGAGGATCCCCATGCTGGAGTTCCTCCTGAGCCCGATTTACCCTGCTAGGGTTGTGGATGGTCCCTGACCTCACTCTCTCCACTTCTTCCCATTCAGGGGGAAGTACTACCACAACCTCTTGTTTAATGGCCAGAGAGTCTGAACTGCTTGCAGGCTGTTTCACACTGCGAGGCTCAGAGCATGACACAACTTCTATAGGTCCTGGCTGTGATGGAGATGACCGCACTGGATGCTCCGTTTTAGAATCTGGCCCTTTTGAATGTGTTCTTTGTTTCAGTGAATCCTGATTACTGGGACTGCATGACTTTGTACCAGATATTTTGTCCCTCTGTGGGATCCTGTGATCGTGCTGTGATGTATGGAGGCCAGAGGTCTCTCCTGCATTGCCGCTCGGTGGCTCTCTGTGATCTGCCTTGTGACAGTGAGGTGTAGAATATATCTCCATCTCTGTAGCCTCCGAGACCTCCTCTTTTACCGCCCCTTCAACTTTAGATCCTTCCACTTCAACAATCTGCAAAATGAGGAATTTGAAAACTGAATCATTCATTCATTCAGAAAGCTTTGTTCCTACTGACACTTCTGCACTGACATGCCAAGTATGTAGCTAGCTACACTATTACAAGTTACACCTCACCTTAAGTTCATTGTCTGTGATTACTGAAGATGCATCTTGGTTTGATGTTATGGTTCCCTTCCCATAGTTTCTCCTGACTCCTTCAGGAGTACCTTCCTGCTTCATAGCACAAACCAACTCCACTCCTTCGAGAAAAGAAAATACCATTTAACACATTATGATATTGCTTAAATTTCCACAAATAAGTTCACATTAGTTCTACTCACCACTTTTTGTCCTACAGTCTCTACTATCCATTTCTTTCTTGGAGAGTCCAGTTCTGCCACAATCTGCACATCGCACCCTTCTTAGTCGTTCCTGTTCACCAAGTTTAGTTTCCAAGAGTTGAACTCTTCGTCTCAAAACATCTGCCTCTTTCTTCCCACGACCGACCTCCTCTAAGAAGCTGCCCTCCACTAGCCTGGTGATCTCACATATAGCTGATCTCAAGACCGTTTCCATGACCCCGGATAGCTGGGTCTGGAAGGTAAGGAGGACATCCGACATTGTGTCTTTAGCAGTCGTTTAACACAATTGCGCTATACAGTAATTTAGTTTAATGACTATTGCAACATATAACAAGAACGCCTATATGTATCGGTCTATCTTTTATCTGGCCTGGTAAAAGTAAAAGAAAATCGAAACTAGCTACCCTTGCAGATTATTACATTCTCTGTTGACATTTGTCATTGTCAGATAAGTCCCCATGTGAGCTGGCAAAATTCGCGTGCAGTCAGTGCACAAATAACATTTTTACATGTTTGATCCGCTGTAGCTCTACGTAGTTGTATCTTACGTCAGCTAAGTTAGCTAGCTAACCAGATAGCCAGTGCAGCTGTTTGTTGCTAGTAGCGAGCTAGCTAGGTTAACCAGTTAGCAAACAGATATAGCTAGCAAGGCTACGTTTTCTTGCTCTCAGCATCCCTTCTGTATATGATTGACACAGCACGAGGTCAAAGAGACGTAAGATATCGTTGAAAAGCAAAAATAACGTTAAATTCACGCAAACAAATTATTAGGCATGGTTGTATGCAACGGGTGTAAAAAGGAAAACCTTGTCGTCCTAGGTGACGTCATACATTGTACAGTGGCCTACGTGGACAATATTCATTTAAAACTCACAACAGGCTTCCTCAAAGGCAAATTTAAAGTCATGAAGTAAGAAATTGTAAATATACAATTATATAGTATTAATAATAAAATATAATACTAATAATTAATACTAGTTATAATTAATAAACTATTCTTCTTTACATTGAAGAATAAAGGACTCTTTATTCTTGTTTACATTGCAGATGGTTCTTAATTACATTGGCTGGATGTGGAGTCATTGTTCTGCTGTAGAATAAATTTTGAGCTAATCAAACACCTCCCTGATAGTATTGCATGATAAGTATGTGCCTATATTTATCAGCAGTCCATTAATCCTGATTTCTTCCATAGCTGAATTGCTTGTCTTTGAAGGCTTGTAGACATAAAGTCATGTAGACATGACCAAGATGATTTGCTGCAGTTCAAACCGAGCATCAGAATGGGGAAGAAAGGTGATTTAATTGACTTTGAACATGGCATGGTTGTTGATGCCAGACAGAAACTGCTGATCTACTGTGATTTTCACACACAATGCTATCATGTCAATATGAACCAAACTCTGAGGAATGTTTCCAGTACCTTGTTGAATCTATGCCATGAAGGATTAAGGCAGTTCTGAAGGCAAAAGGGGATCCAACCTGGTGCTTGCAAGATGTACCTAATAAAGTGGCCGCTGAGTGTATACACACAAATAGATTTTAGAGATATACGTTTGGTTTTATTGTTTTTTTATTATTTATTAATGTAATTTGCCCCAATGCCAATGAGACGCTTCCTTCCAAAAGGTAAACATTTTAATTGGCATCCCACATATATCGGCTTTTATCCAGAATCACATAAATCAAACAAACAAAAAGTCTGCGTGTCTCTTATATAAAATACAAACTTTAGATAAAAGTTTAAGCATGTAAATATGATGCAGTAAAAGAAACACAAAGAATACAGTATTCATTTTTTAAATAAACAAGATAATCTCAATTAGCAAAAAACAATTACAGAGGCACTGCATTATCAGTAATTAGCAACAGAACATTTTTCACTACCATGCACTTCCCTTAACCATAAAGCACACTAATCAGAAAGGACCTTAGTAAAATATTCAAGAAAATGTGAAGTAAGAAATCACAATTTGCGAGCTGTTTTACTGATAGATAAGAACACCCAAAGTAAACCACTGTGGAACTGAGCCTGGGCCTACATCTTATATCTAATCAAGTCGTGCCTTGACTAAGGAGCTTAACAGTAACACACGTCATACCCCTTGCTGGATGAAGGGGATTAAGTGTGTTATTGTTAATTACATTGTAATACATTACAACTCTAATGTATTAAAATACCCTTCATTTGTGACCCATTTATAAACAAATGTATTACTCTAATTACAGGTTCTTGAGTCCATTGCTGACTGTAGTTCTAGTGATTGTTTGGATCAGACCCATGTTTGCGCTGGTGTGATCTGAGATGGTCAAGACGCTTAAAGCTCAGTCCACATATCTTGCAGCAGTACGGTCTCTCTCCAGTGTGGGTCCGTTGGTGAACCTTCAGAATGTCGGCTCGGGTGAAGCTCTTGTCGCACATGCTGCACTGATGCGGCTTCTCCTGTGTGTGAATGCGGCGGTGCAGTTTGAGGTTCCACAGGCGGCTGAACTTGTTGCCGCACAGCGAGCAGCTGTAGGGCTTGTCCCCGGCCTGGCTGCAGCGATGCCTCCGCAGGTCACCGAACGACGAGTAGCCCTTCCCGCAGTGGCTGCACAGGTGCAGGCCTTCCCTCTGGTGGACACGCTGGTGGACCTTCAGGTTGCAGGCCTGGGTGAACTTCTTGCCGCACTGATTACACACATAGGAAGGGGCCGTGCTGGCTCTGTGAGAGAGCATATGGGCCTTCAGGGAAACCTGATCTGGGAAGCTGATCATACACTGAGGGCAGGTTTGAGGTCTCTCCTCTCTCCTCGCTCCTGCCATTTCCACAGGTTCATTATTCAAGTCCAATGGGTGGCTAAATGCATCTCCACTATAAAAGCAATCACTGTTGCTGTTGTCTGTTTCTCTATGAAATGTGGAATGTCCCCGATGTCCAGCGTCCCCAGAAAGCCCACCAGGAGCCTGGGGGAAGGCACTTATGTCCTGCAAATATCCCTCCTCGTTAATAAGCAAACAGTTCAGATCACTTGTATCTGAAGTATTGTGCAAAGAAGATGATGCTTTGTTTGCTCTCTTATTTCTATTACGTCTCCCACTTTCCTCAGGTGTAGCCAGGTCAGCCTGCAAAGAACCAGCCAGCACGCCAAAGCCCAATATTTCTCCAGCTCTCTGAGGAGAGTCTGTAAGGCCATTCAGCTCCCCCATATCCAGCTCCTGATTGCTGTATCCTCCCATGTCCTCCATGCTGTAGCGAGTTCTATATGTTACATCCTGGATGTTGTCCATGTCAGGTTCGTGTTCGGGGTCTGTGGCTTGATCCAATCCAGAGCTCCAGTCATCCTGGATCTGCTGCAGCTCTTGCTCATTGTAGGTTTTACTATGTGCAGAGTTGTCTGAGCCTTCAGCTCCTGAGACAACACAGAAAAGAATGATGTCACGCTGATAGAAGCTATGAGCAAATTCTTAAAGAAATGTGGTTATGCAGAAGATCTGCACTCAAGCATTTCACAAAACAATAGTATAACCTCCAAAAGTTGATAAACTGTTTAAGTTAGGAATTAATCTCATGAACTTGACTACTGATAGTCAAATACATTAAAGTGCTAAACATCTGGCAGACATTTGACTATTAATATTTTGCTCGATGAAGCTTAAGAATACATTAATCCATACCTTCAGAGCCAACTCTCCAGCCTTCCTGTAGCTGTGTAGCAGTAGCAGCAGCAGTAGCAGCCTGAACACTCTCCCCTTTAAGCATACAGTCCAGCTTTCCTTCCTCTTGAACTGCCTGCTGCAAAAGTACAAACACTAATGATACTGACATCACAAAACCCACGTAAATGCAGAGGAACAAAGGTATATCACTCATGTGCTCATCACTCATTAATACTTTAACATCCACATAGATCTATGATTGTGGACGCTACACACCACAATTGGAGGATAGTGTTTTTAAAGCAAGCTGGTAACCTGATCATTTGTTATTCTTTGACTACACAGATGATCTCAACTCACCTCTGCACCCCTAACTTGAACGGATATATCCTTTGACTCCACCATTCCAGAAAGTTCATTCTTCTTCTCAACCCCACAACCCTGCTCCACACTTCTTTCCTCTTTAAGGTTTTGGGTGTTTTCCAGATCTGTAAGATGATAGTACAAATGATAAAAGTTCACAATACTCTTGATAAATATAGCGGTGAGGCCATTTTGTTCATCAGGGTTCCCAGACCAAGTCTTAGATAGGCAGTCATAAACCTGTTTTAAGTCATTACATATCAGGTTTACTAGGTGTTTAGATCGATCACTCTGATTCCAGTGTAACACAATGTAACTTTTGCAGCCTTGTCCTCTCCAAATGTATCCCCATCCACAATTCATAAAACACTGTGGAAATTATAAATATATTTAAATACAAATGGAATAAGTGGTTTTCTCAGAAAAAAATAATGGGCATGTATTGCCAGGTGAAAATACAATAAAACTGCATTGACTGTAAAAATGCAGAAAAAATTAACTAAACGGCTGAAAGAGGAGATACGCGTGAGAGCTTCATTATAAAGTTACCTGAGGATTTCTCTTCCTTTTCGTCATTGGACACCCGGGCATTTCCACAGTCTGCACACCTCAGTCTCCTGCCTCTCTCTTGATCTCTGCGTCTGCTTTCAAACCACTGAAGTCTCTTTTTTAAAGATTCAACTTGCTCACGGCTCCGAGACACCTCTTCCAGAAAACTATCTTCCACCAGCCGGGTGATTTCAAATATTGCAGCCTTAAAGACAGTTTCCATAACACCCGAGAGCTGTGTCTGAAACGTGAGGACGATATCGGACATCTTGTAAAAATGCAGAAGTGGCCAGCTAACCTACCTAGCTAGTTTTAATCAAACGGCAACGTTACTCTATTGTTTCGGCGCTCTTGCCCCCCTTTGTGGGATTGTGGAACAACTTTTCCGTCGGGCGCTTGATTACATCAGTTTAAAAAGCATATACGTAGAATTCGTTATATATTATCAACTTACTAACACGTCCTTTCGTTTTGGTTCCGACGTGTGTATATGTCTGATTCAGAAAACGGCAGCAGTATTTAGCTAGCGAGCTCTCTAAATGTAGAGAGCGTTAGATAGCTTAGCCAGCTAACGTTAACGTGAACTAGCTACCTTGCTAACTAGCTAGCTAAGACGGACAATAAGGTCTGTAATTTGTTGGTTAACTACATCAAAAGGTAACTTTTCTTTATCACAAATTATTTTTTACCGCGGTTGCTCTGTTACGCTTACTAAACAACCATGAAGGTATATCACAGTTTGGCGAGGAGGATGAAAGTTTTTTTTCCTAGTCCAGGCTTTGCAAAGCTCGACTCTGTGATGGGGGACTAAAATAATGTTACACCAGATGCGCGGGGTGTGTTCACACGGACCAGTTTGAAAGGAAAAGCAGTTGTATTTTTCATTGACTGTGATAACTCGAACATATTCGTGAATCAGCCGAGTCTAAATTTCTATTAAAATTCAAAATGATCACAGATCCAAATTAAGATTTGGGTAATGCACCAAGACACCCAAACCCATTGATTTCCTACAGACGAGACAAAAAAGTCAACAATATGCTCGACAAGAGTGAGAATAATTGTGATACAGCCTGCCACCTCTAGGTTTGATATATGTAGATTTGTTAATAGCTACATCATTGGCACGAAAGGATACATTTTTAATCACTCTATGAGGTCTACACTCACAAACCCCAATGTAATGAATTTTGTAATTTAAACGTATATTTTCTCTAACAAACGTCTGTCCGAAATGTCCTGTTTCTCTGGAAACCTGGTTGCACTACTGTTCACGGCTATTTTGACTATCTATATCTTTTAATATAATACACTGCAGTTTTATTGTGTGTGTGTATGTGTGTGTGTACAAAATACTGTACTTATCTTCTTCGCACACACACAAAGATTAGTTTTGATATTTAAAACTATGTGGAATGTAGTTTAAATTCCAGTTATTACAATGAATAAAGCAGGTAGTTGAGGACATGCAACACCGTCATGTGTCTTTTAAGTAAATCCTAAGTTCGCCCATTAATATTATTCTGCAGGTTCGTAATTTATACCACTGTGCGACTGAAAAAGACATCTACTCATATGCTAGATTTTTTTTTGCGGAAGTAAACATTATTTTGGGCTATAGAAAGAAATTGGATGTGGATGTGCGCAGCTAAGCTGATCTTCATAAGCGCGTGTCCCGCACATGGCGCACGTGTATGTGATATAGATCAGAGGGTCTGCGTGGCGCGCGCGGTACTTGAACGCGCTCAGGCTGTCACTCTGATACGTCATTGTAAACTTCGCCTCGGGTGTAAAAAAGAAACTAATTTGTATACATTAACTAAAATAAGGTTTATTGTAATTGCACCGAATGTTATCATGGATGATTATGGTGGTTTTAAAACTCAGTTCACATCCGTTATGGAAAATGCACTAAAGACAGCTGTCGCTGAAACAACGAAACTTTTCGAGCGCACTTTGCAGCAGCTGAAAGCCGAGCTAGTTCATTTGAGGCAGGAGAATGCTGATTTAAAAACCGGTACTTTTGATAGAGAATACTTAACAAGCCACGCGGAAGATGGAAGTCCAAGACCAGACCACGCACAAAGTGTCTCTAAATGCGACACTGGTGTACAATGTGGTAAGTATATAGTCTGAAAATATTTATAAACTGCATGCATACAACACTTCCTGGAAATATATTATCGGCTGGCGAGGCATACAAAGTGTCACTTGAAGAGGCTTTTGATACAACGTGCGCTTTTCTTCCACATGTTATCTAATATTATAACTTTACCTAAACTTTTCAGTTAAGTATTAAAATGATCGCTTTATATAGGTTAGTTCTCGATGCTTCGTGCCGGTGTACTGTTTATGTAGTATCTACATAAACATAAGTAGAGCCATCAAACATAAGTACTCATTTATTTCCTAGAAAAGCCTGTCATGGTTGAAAAATGCTGCAGCCCAGCCCCTTTTGATGAACGCAGTCTTCGCCTCCAAGATATTACCAGTGACCGTCTCGTAGATATGTGCTCCAGTGCGTCTGAAGATGGAAACAGACAGCTTGCTTTGCTTCTCATTAAAAAAGAGGTCAGAATTAGTGTAAATGAGCAAGGATTTGTACCTGTTAAATAAGCACATTTGAATTCTGAATTTCAATTTTCTCCCACAGCCCCAGGAGACTGAGTGTGATGAATATGCCCCGGGATACTTTTTACTAAAGCAAGAGGGTGCCGAGCCAATACTGGTTCGCAAGGAACCTTTAAAAGACACCATGGAAAGAGGTGCAGAAGTTCCCCCTTTACCACCCAATCTAATTTAAATAGTATTTCCTGTCTATGTTTGTGCTACCAGTTAACCCTGCTTTTCATTTATATTTCTGCATGTCCGCAGTTCTGATCCCCACAAAATTCCAGTCCTTGCACAGATGCAATGGAAGCAGCAGAGAAATATCAACTACTAATATAGCCGAAAAAGAGACAACAGCTTCTAATGACAGAGTGGACTGCTTGAATAAAGTCCCCCAGACTATGAATATATCTAGATTAAGAGAAAGTTTGGCTTCACAGAATGATACAAAAAGACAAAAAGCCTTCAGACCAGTTAAATCAACTTTACCAGATCTGTCAGCACATGCAGTTCAGCAGGCCCCTTCTGTGGTGATCTTATCAGCACCAAAATATCCCCTGTCTAAAAAACTAGGTCAGACATCAACACCTAGAGAAGAGGAAGAACAAACAGGTACATTAGATCATCCTGCCCCAGAACAGGCCCCTGACCCACCTGCTCAGCTCATAACCCTTCAAACCCAACAAATTGATCAAAATATCCAGAATCCAAATATAATGACACATCTTGGTCCCCACATTCTTCTTCAACACATGAAACCAATTACAGATCCTTGCCAATCTGTCCAGTCCATTCAAGCCCTGGTTGCAACCACAGAAAAAGCAGTTTCACCTCCCTTGGCCGATCCAGAAATGACACCATTAGGTGAGTCTTCCTCTCAAGCCTTGCAACCTACAGTCTCTCCACCTGAAAATATGATTTCTCCCATTAAAAACATGACTCCACTTGGGTGTTTTCTAGGGCCACAATCTCAGAATCCATTTTCTCCAGACCATCACACCAGGTTAGCACCAGGTCTGCTTCCTATTCCACTGTCTCAGATTACGTCTCTGTCAAACCAGGTTACAATTCCACATGCCCAAGGCCCAGTTCTACCCCTTCATGTTCCAGTTCCACCAGCCCATGCTCCTGTTCCACCAACTCAAATGAAGGTCCAATCAAATGATTTACTTACACCCCAGAGTTTAGATAATCCAGGCCACTTTCCTTTAGTGTCTTCTCACAATCCGGCTCCATTATCCCAGCCAACCTATACTCCGAATCACGTTCCATTTCCTCCACCTTTCATTCCGACTCAATCAGTGAGGTCTTCTGTTCCCCCGGTTTTAATTCCCCAGACTAATGCTCCATGTCCACTAGAACATAGACCAGTTACATCCCACTATCAAATCCTGCCCGATTCTCTCTGTTCACCTCCAGACCATTTTTTTAATCCACCTGATAATGCATCAGATTTGCTTCAGTCTTTAAATCCACCTTTTCACTCACCCATTGTGCTAACTCCGCAAGAAGCAGCATTGGAACAACCGTCTATGATGCATTCACAATCAACCGGACAACCTTTGCAACTTGCACCACTTCTTACTTTGAAGGAACAGCAAGCAGCAGCCTCCAATCAAGGAAATGTTTCCAAGAGAGGGCCTACCTTGCCCATGGAGATCCCTGTGTCATCAGTTAATAATTTTGAGCAAAATATACAGAGGTTTCCGCTTTGCTCAAGCCCAGCTATCAACTCTGAGGATACTGACTCTGCCATCATGGAAATGCACAGTGAGGAAGAACCTACAGATAGTGAAGATAGCCATCCTGCACTCTTACCTGGCGTGACAGAACATTATAAGGTTCTTTCTAAGCCTGGTTCAAATTTCAGTGTCTTAGATCCTACAATAGACGAACAAATCTTCACAATTAACAAGGATCCTCAGATAGACAATGATGTTACTGGTCAAAAAGAGGGATGTGACATATCCATTCAGGATTGGGAACCAACTGATTCATCTGGTGAATTATCACATTCAGCTTTGAGTGTTCCTGCACAAAGCAGGGGTCACATTTTCCAGAAAGCTTCCCGTAAACTGCTTGAGAAGAAGACGGAGTGCTCTGAATGTGGCAGGATTCTTAGCAATGCATCTTCACTGGAGAACCACATGAGACTCCACAGAGGTGAGAGGCCATATACCTGCTCCCAGTGTGGAAAGGCCTTCCCTAGCGTTCGAGGCCTCAACCGACATGTAAAAGTCCATGCAGAGGAGAAGGGGTACAAGTGTGAGGAGTGCGGCAGAAGCTTTGTTTACCAATTCACACTGACTAAACACAAACTGATCCACTCTGGAGACAGACCCTTTCCTTGTAAGATATGCGGCAAGAAGTTCTTGGCCAAAGCGGATCGTGCTACTCATATGCGTATGCACACAGGCGAAAAGCCTTTTTTCTGTATTCAATGTGGGAAGTCATTCAAGCACAGAGTTGCACTCAATATGCATATGCAGGGACATAGAGGTGAAAAGCGCTATGTGTGTCCCCATTGTGACAAAGGCTTTGTGGATTTGGGTAATTTTAAGAGACATAAGCGTATTCATACAGGGGAGAAACCATTTGAATGCAAAGAATGTGGTAAGCGTTTCACTCAGTCAGCACATCTAAAGAAACATGTTAACACACAACATATAGTACAAAGAACAAAATAGCAACTGTACCATGCAATATTAACCATGAGAAGAACAAGTCAGTGAATGTCTTAATGAGACCTGATAAATTACATGTTTGTGTGTTGCTCATTAAATCTAACTCATTATTTCTTTTACTTTTGGAACTGTTGTCATCAGATGTACTTCTATGCTACCAAATTGATCACTGTTAGCACAAAGTGCTCTAAAATGTTCACTGCTGCCAAGCAGATGCTGAAACCTTTTTAATGTTTATGTTTACATTTTTTGTGATTTTAAGATTTGTGTAACTGTGTCATGATGCTTTTAATATGTCAATTCAGGTAATTAACAGAATTAACATAATCGGTTTCATTTCCAGTTAGGTCAATTACTAATATTGTCTATGGGCTGATTCTTTTATTTATTGTTTCCTTTTTTGTACACATGGGTTAAGCCCTTAAACCCTATTAACAGTCTACTGTGAAAATGTATTCGATTCAAAGTTAGTATTCAAACAATGCAGAGTAAAATGTGAAATTTTCTAATCCATTTTGTCATTAAATGCTTAAACACGAGTTTTTGAAAATGCTTTTGTGACAATGTTTTTGGAATCTGTAAATCTTAATTTGTTTGAAAAGATTTTAATAATAACACCTATCATTTATGCACCATTTGAAACATTTCTTTGTTGTGCTTTCTTTGAATTATGGTTTATTTCATTTATGAGGCAAACTTAAGGCAAACTATGTCAAGTTTAAAGCCAAAAGGTTTAATCATGGACAATATTCAGATTTGAATATTAAAGACATTCTTATTCAGCAATGAATCTATAATTATGCTCAGAATTTAACTAGGCAATGTACAGTGGATGCAGTACTACCCTAATGACTCACGATCACAATGTTAGCGTGAGAATTTTCTTCAACACAACATACATGAGGATGTTATGTTTGAAATCACTTCCCTCTCTGGGGAATATATATTCATGCGGTGGTTTCAAAGATTTGGCCAGCCACCTTGCTGATAACCTTAACTCCAATTATATTTTGTTAATATGGGAGGAAGTGGCAGTTGTTCTGTTAAATATTAGACATTTTCATATCATAATTAAGCCTTGCTCACCTTTCTCTATACAGTATATATTTATGGTAAATTTGCTCAAAAGATTCACTTTGATAAAATTTGTTCACAACTTTTCCGACTTGTTAAAGTCAGCTATGTAATAATTTCATTTTAACCTGCAAATTCGTCCAAGTTACTTAACAGTTCCGACTTCCCCTTTAACATCAGAAAATGTCATGTGCATGATTTATGTAAAAGTCATTTATGAAGAGATTATAATTTATATTTGTCTGCATCTGTCAGGAACTTGGGGTCCCCATAAGATTAATATTTTATATATGCAGCAAGACAAAACAAAGGCAGGATGCTACAAATGTCAGTAGCTTGACCACTAATATACTTATTTCACTTTCAGCTGCTCCCTTTAGGGGTCACCACAATAGATCATCTGCCACCATCTCACCCTATCCCCTGGCTCCTCTACACCAACCCTCCCCTTATCCTCCCTCACTACATCCATAAATCTTCTCTGAGGTCTTCCTCTTCTCCTTCTGCCATCTCCAACGTCCTTTCTCTAGTATACCCACTAGACCTCCTCAGCACATGTCCACACCATCTCAACCTGGCCTCTAGAGGGAGCCACCTTTCCTCCTGCCTCCCTCTTATTCACACACATGTACTTTCCTTCATTCCTCTTCTCTCCAGTGAAGACCTCCACCTCTCCGTGTCCTCTTCCACCACCTCTACTCCCACCACATATTACAATGTCATCTGCAAACATCATGGTTCATGGAGCCTCCTGCCTGACCTCATATTTCTGTCCATCATCATTGCAAACAAGAGGTTCAGCGCTGATCCCTGGTGCAACCCTACCCTCACCTTTAACCCATGCGGTTGTT
This sequence comes from Brachyhypopomus gauderio, assembly GCF_052324685.1. Lineage (NCBI taxonomy): Eukaryota > Metazoa > Chordata > Actinopteri > Gymnotiformes > Hypopomidae > Brachyhypopomus > Brachyhypopomus gauderio. The sequence continues at coordinate 11,085,295 of NC_135225.1, read as the reverse complement.
GTTAACCTGGGCCATGACGGATCCAGTTTGGCAGTCTTGTTTGTATTTGTGAACTGCACATTTGTTTTGGCACAAGGTTTACACCAGATGCCCTTCCTTACCCAACCCTTATCATTTATCCGGGCTTGGGACCAACACAAAGGTGCCTCTCCAATGGCAAGATGGTATGATGTTTGATTACGGTAAGTAAACGGCAAAAAACTGTAGCCGGTATACCCTACACCAGGGGTACTCAACTGGCGGACCGCGGTCCGGATCCGGACCCGAACGCAGTCCTGTCCGGACCCAATCTCATTCCTGATTAACTGGATACGGACTAAAACAAAACCGTAGCATTTATTTCAGGGCTATTGAAAAAACACTCCGTCACGAGTGTTACGTTCGCCACCCCCGATCAACAACTTACGTTCGCCACCCCGCTCAACAACTTACGTTCGCCGCCCCCCGCTCAACAACTTACGTTCGCCACCCCCGCCGCACCGGACCTCAGGTCACAGGTATCTGCCAAAATTGGACCGCGGACAAATTTAGTTGAGTACGCCTGCCCTACACATTTAGTATGGTCATGCTCAAGGATCAACTAAATATGTCTATTAGCTCAACCCTTCCATTAGGCGATATAGGCAAATGCTAGGGGCGCCGGCTGTCCAGGGGGGCGCTCGCGTGCATGCGGTTTTTTTTTTTTATTATTATTTTTTTAAACAAATGAACAATTAATAAATGTGAAAACAAGCAAAGTCCACATAATCATAATTTCATTGTTTAATAATATTAGTCAAATTAATAATTCTTATAATAACAACACACGACACCTATCCCCCGCGCGCCAACACGCCCTCCCCCGCGCGCTCTGCGCACCTCGTTACTGTTTCTCTGTACACCACAGAGTGAGTGACATCTCCCTGTAAAGACCTCAAAAAAGCAGAAGTCCTCTGGTGCCCAGGGTAGAAAAATGAGAAACGTGGAGGAGGAAAGGCGGCAAAAAACAGGTAATATAATGGTAATATGTGGTGAATTAACACTATACCATTGGCGAAGCGTCAGGGACTTCAACGCCTTCTCTGAAGGTTAATTGATCTTTAAAAGGATGCTTTATCTATTATATGTAATATATGTTAATAACGCTTCACCAATAATTTGTATTTTTCCTATAAATCGGCTTTCAAATCCACTTTTCGTACTTGTGCTTGAAAAAAACCTCAGCGGTGAAATAAAAAAATCAACCAATCAGAATATTTCACACTGTTGTTTCTAGGTAAAAGAGAGAGCTTTTGATTGGCAGTTTTACCAACCAATCATATTATCGAATTAGAATCGTGGGGCGTGCTCCAATGGTCTCTCATTTTTATTTGAAACAAATCCAAAATGTTGCCAATCTGTAGCTGTTGTGTTTTTCTTTGAAACCAGCTCGCTTGACTCACAACTAACACTCAATCGTCATTGTGGCTTTTTCCCCTCTGTATGATCTTAGTGAAAACTGCCACTGTCATCATACTGCCCAATCCTAGTAGGTGCTATGATTAGCTTAGCTTAAATAAAATATATACTAACTGTTCATTGTGGATGCACTTTTGAAATAATAATGTTGCAGTAGGCAAATTGCCCTGATTTGCACTGGTGGTAGTTGTTGTTTTTTTAATTTATTATTAATATTTAAAAGTTGTTCTCTGCACTACGTTATGTAAAATACAGTTGTGATCAAATTTATTCAACCCCCACTGAAATAAAGTGTTTTGGCCAGTTTGACATTGATTTTGATCATTTCAGTCATCTTATTTACAATTATATCAAAGAGGCACTTATAAATTAGACAAACATAACATAATATTTATGATGGAATAACCACAAATGTCTTTACTGTGCTCACATCATTATCAGTTTTATTCAACCCCCTAGTGACATTATTTTTTAGTACTTAGTACAACATCCTTTTCCAGTTATGACAGCTTTCAAGCGTGAAGCATAGCTTGACACAAGTGTCTTGCAGTGACCTATGGGTATCTTAGCCCATTCTTCATGGGCAAAAGCCTCCAGTTCAGTCACATTCTTAGGCTTGCGCACTGCAACTGCCTTCTTTAGGTCCCACCAGAGGTTCTCAATTGGATTTAAGTCTGGTGATTGCGATGGCCACTCTAGAATGTTCCAGCCTTTCATGTTCAACCATGCTCTAGTGGACTTGGATGTGTGCTTCGGATCATTGTCCTGTTGGAAGGTCCAACGTCTCCCAAGCCGCAGGTTTGTGACTGACTCCATCACATTTTCCTCCAAGATCTCCTGGTACTGAAGGGAATTCATGGTACCCTGCACACGTTGAAGCTTTCCTGTACCATTAGAAGCAAAACAGCCCCAAAGCATAATTGACCCCCCGCCATGCTTCACAGTAGGCAAGGTGTTCTTTTGTTCATAAGCCTGGTTCTTCCTTTTCCAAACATAGCGCTGGTCCATTGTCCCAAACAGTTCTAATTTAGTTTCATCTGACCACAGTACACTGTTCCAAAACCTTTGTGGCTTGTCCACATGACTTTTGGCATACTGCAGTCGACTTTTCTTGTTCTTTGGAGTCAGCAAGGGGGTGCGTCTGGGCGTTCTGGCATGGAGGTCTTCATTATGCAGTGCGCGCCTTATTGTCTGAGCTGAAACTTCAGTGCCCACATCTGACAGGTCTTTTTTCAGTTCCTTAGCAGTCACGCGGGGATTTTTCTCCACATTACGCTTCAGGTAGCGCACAGCAGTCGCGGTCAGGATCTTCTTTCTGCCACGACCAGGTAACGTTTCCACTGTGCCCTTTAACTTGAACTTGCGAATGATACTTCCGATAGTGTCTCTTGGAATATTTAACAACTTCGCAATCTTTTTATATCCATTGCCATTCTTTAGAAGAGCAATAACCTCTTCTCTTGTCTTCTGGGACCATTCTCTTGCCTTCACCATGCTTGGAAACACACCAGTAGATGTCTAGAAGGAGCTGAGTATCACAGTCCTTTTAAATCTGCCTAATTGGTGCTTATCATGCTTGATTGCTGCTCGTTGACATCCACAGATGTTTTCAATACCTGATGGAAAACACTGGAATGAACCTCTGTTCTTAGGAGTGGTAGTCGTAAAGGGGTTGAATAATTGTGTCAATGAAGAAATCACAAAAAGGCCATTTAATACTTTATGACAAAAAAAATTGATGCTATCTTAGTTGCATTTAGTTCTTTAACAAGTCCTTGTAAGATTTCATTATGAACACAATTACAAATGTGCACTGAATTCCATAAAACCCTTCGCAGCATTGGGGGTTGAATAAATTTGATCACAACTGTAGTTTTAAAATATTTTTTGTGCAACACCTTTATATTTATTGCTTGTTATATGGTAATATTTAAGTCATTTGCTTTTTATTTGTTTCTTTAATAGTGACACAATCAACCCGATGTTTGATGATACAGGGGGCACCAACCAAAATCTCGCCTAGGGCACCACATTGGTCAGGGCCGGCTCTGAGCTCAACTAAAAACTAAAACTAAAAACAAATGTTTCATGTCATCTGATGTCTACAGTTCCAAGCTTTCTGATTATTGTCACTGAATGCGGAAAGACATTAAATCACTTGATTAGTCTTGTATTTTACATCAGCATACTGACCAGCTTTTAGCTTATATAAGTGGACATAAGACTTTATTGATCCTGAAGGAAATTGCAGAATACAATGTTTACCATTACACGTTATGAGCAAAACACATTAATTTACAGGCACAAAACCCACCCTGTACTGATGTATCCACATATCATGTGTGTATTTAAGGTATTATACAGAACACTATAAAATAAACAAGAGAGATACAACTTTGAAAAAAACATGAGCATGAGTGCTCAGATTCTAATCAATAAAAACTCTTGAAAAACTTTTTGTAGTGTGTTCCTTGCACTGTTGTCTTGCACTGTTGTCTATTTATGTATGAATCTGCCTGCTTTTCTGTTAATAGGCTTTTGGATATTCCGTCTGGATTTGTTTGCTTCTACTGTTTATGCACTTCTGGTTTTTGAGCCAAGTGGATATTATGTATCTTTATGTCTCTTACTATTGCTTGGATATTCCCTGTTGGTCATAGTTGTTTGGATTATTGGTTTTTCACTATTCTGTAGCTGGTAGTATGTAGAAGAAAGTATTACAACTTTGAAAACCACTCTTCAAGCTTCTGCCTGTTCATGGAGAAACGTTACAGAAATACAGAAGGTGAAAGCAATCAGAGAACACAACAGGATGTTGCATCAGGACTATGGTATTAAAGGTAGGAAATATCATAAAGCATGCTCAGGGCTAAAGCTAGCAGACAGATCCCTAGTGGTACAGACAAGCTGACCCTGACACCTCCATTTGTTTCATTTTTTTCAACAGAGTACATGCATTTACCCACATTCCCTTCTTTATCAACAGCAGACACAGTTACATCAGGGGAGCAGCAGGAGGCACTGTAGAGAACCATCATCACTGTAATACCCTCTTCCACCACAGTGTCTTGTGAATATTTCCCGCTTCCTCTCTGGATTAAGATGTCTTGAATACCCGAGCCATTGCCATCCGTGATGTTGACAGAGAGGTCCCAGTTGGACTCGGTGCAGATAAATGGGCAGATAGTACTTACACCAACAATCTCACACTTTGGAGGAGTAAAGTCAGTCACCTGTTTGTAACAAAGGAAGCAAAGATTAATAATAAGGTAACTAAAGATTAACAAATGATAAACTGTACAAAGTGATGTTAATTTATCTAAAAGCTCAGTTTAGGTCATTTTTAATAGTTTCACTTTGAAGACAATTATGAGGAGTTCTGTCATGAGTTCATCTAAATATTTTGTCTCCCCACAAGAGAGTGGAAAAAAGGAAATACAACCTTAAAATAGATGAATTATGTAAATGCCACATACCACTGAGAATTATGTCTATTTATGAATCATTATGTCTTTGTGGTGTGCAACAGATTCTAAGATTTTATTTGCTAGAGGGATTACATCTCCTAACTGGCCTGGGAACTCCTGGTAATCGGAAGTAAGGAAGTAACTGAGGCTAAACGCTCTTTGCTCACACTATTGCCACCATGACCCTGAAATGGACTAAACAGATATGATGATGATGATGATGATATCCCTGGCACACCCACAAAATTGTAGCCCTGTACATATTCCAAAAATTAACACTATTGCAAAATAATGATATGGGTAAATAATGAACTATTTGCTGTTAAGATGACTAGAAGATTGGAGAAACTGGATTGATGGTATACAACACCCTATCCTGATTTTCATGGCAATTTAACCATGTTAAATGCATAAACTACCTGCTGGGCAAGATAAGATAGGTACTGTTATTCACTCAGTTTAACTTTGTTCTCATATGTAAGTCAGGACTCTTAAACATCAGGGTAGATTCACTCTCCCATTTACAGACCAAATAACAGACCATGGAATAAAGCATTCTCCCAACTTTTGTGCATTTTCCTGTACAATGGAAAGTATTGGAGAAGCAAGACAAAGTCCAGTATTTAAATGCTCCAGAGCATTTAGGCATACAGTGCAGATAACAAACTGACTCTTATTGTTCACAACATATTTTGAATGAGTCCGAGTGGAGAGTCATTAGAGAGTCTGTAGTCTTAAGAGCGACTTTGTAATCATTCACTCGAGTACCCATCTCTGCCTTCTACTAGAGTACTGAACTGGCACCTAATCACTCACACCTGGGTCTCATCTGGCCTTTGCTTCTCATTAGAATGGAGTCTTGTACACACACACTCTGTCTAATGTTGCCCTCTCTGAGTCTTTGTGGCTCTGCTTTGATTTGAATAGTTTTCCGATAATTAGGTTAGGGTCTAACAGACTTCTAATCCTGCATTTGTGTTTTTGTATCTCATGGTAAAGAACCCATGCTCATAGATCCAGCCAAAATATCTGAATCTGCCTTGTCACTCTTTCATTTGTTTCATGGAGGCAACTAAATACTTCTGTAAGTCATGTAAAGATTCTAATTCAGTTCCTTGTACAGGAGTCTCTAAGAAAGGGCTCTGGGAAAGGGATTTGGACTCTGCACTGAAACTCTTACATTGCCATGTATAACAGCTTCCAGGTTAATCCAAGCTGAAGAATAATGACCTATTTCTTCATTTCATTTAAGGGTCCTCAGTTCTGTTTCATGACCCTTGTGGATCTCAGTTACTATGGTAACAAGTACAATCAAACTGTCATTAATATAAATTACCTTGGCGAGGACAGATAGGCGAACCACGGCATAGTTAGTGTCAATACTTGCTGGTTCTTCAACTCCGATGGTCAAAGTAACATCAGTCCCTGATGGGATGTCCGCTGGTGGTCTCAATACCACAGTACCTTCTGCACTGCCCCCAGTCACCAGGTCGAGCCTGTGATCACAAAGTACATGGTGTTCTTTTATACTGATCCAGACACCAGTCTTGCTATTTTTGTTAATATGATATTTTTGGGGGCTTGAACTTGAACAGTGCATTGTTTGGATTTACTGAGTTGGGTAAAATGCAGCTCATTTTACCTGTCACCTACAGTATTCTTGAGATTATACCTAATGGTGATAATCAAATTTTTGATTAATTAAGAAAACAAGTAACATTTATTTACTCTTGGTTAAAGCTCATGCGGATGTTTCTGTCATTTGTGGCACTGATTCTGTATTTGCCACTTGTTCCATTGGTTGTTACAGTGAATTTTTGTTTAAAGTCTTGTCCAGGCAACATGGTTGTGTCTACTTTAGCCTGCAGGAAAATGTGTTTTAAAAAATATGAAAAATAAAATGTAATTTTTGTAAATTCAAGACACTAAGGCCTCAGGAATTAATTACATATTAAGTATCTGTTCCAAAAACCATAAAGCATGTACCTCGACAGAGAGTGCAGACAGGGACATCTGTGTAGTGCTCTGCCTTTGGAACTGACTTGCAGTGGTCTTGTCTTCTCCTTTCAGCACAACTACAAATTCCCCTTGCGGGACATTACTCACAGTAACTAAGAAGTCACCACCACCCACTTCCTCTATGGTTCCATTTGATGCACCGACTCCTGATACCTCCACCAGAGCAACCTCCTGAACCTTAAGGGCTTCTGCACCTTTCTGCCCTGTTACAGTCAGCAGCAGCTTAGTGGCTAAACCTGTGGGCAAAGGCCACAGGTGGTGAGTCTGAGAGCAATAGGTGTCACATTTCTCATGTTAAGATGCAGCCTAAAATGTTACTTTTACACTGATCACAATTACAAATGAGCCCCATATAATGTATAACAAATGTACATAAATGTATAATGTAGAAAAAGAGAGCAAGACCAAACAAACTAAAGAGCTTTGGGGAAAGAAGACCAAACAGTGACGCACTAATTCGCGTGCTGAGGTGAGTCTGTGTGACCCCTGATTAGTATTACCAGCTTCTTGTCAGCTTAAAAGGACATGTTGGTGTCACAACAACAGATCTCACAGCACCAGCTCTGAACAGCAACAGTGCTAAAACAATTTAACATGGAAACCCTTCATTCATGAGCTGACTGCTCACCAGACATCTCCTGCTTCTACTCAGCTCTCCCTGTTGATCCCAAGGATTTGAAATAATTCAAATCAAATACATATGATGGTGAACCTCCCCTATTTTCTTCATTATCCACTCTTATTTTCAACAGAAAGGTCCCAAGTAACCTTTGTGGTTACTTTTCTCTGCTGCAATGGGCAGCATTAGTTTGCGATCTACAGGGAGGTGAGGTATAATTGAATAATCAGTTCAGTACACTTTGCTGATCTGTATTTGACCATCTGCTGGAGGGAAGAATCAGATTAGGGGTTCAAACCCTGGGGTTCAATGCCAGTCTGGGCAAGAGCTCTATGTTATACCAATACCAAGATTCCTAACACTACATTCTACTACATCTTTGTAACATGACTGGAAATTGTAAAGTCTTACAGGCTTTTGCTAAATGCGCTAAATGTAAACCTATGTGTTTTTGATTTTATATTTTTTTATGAGATCTGTATGTTTTTATTTATTTTTTATTTATGCAAACCTGTATTTCCTTTTGTATTGGCCATCTGAACAGATCATATATTGCCATCTAATTACACACTCTGGCTAGCTATCTAGCTAATTGAACAAACTCATGATTTAATCCCGTAACAGCAGAGAATATCACGGAGGGGCACTGAACACTACAGACATGCTCGTTTGCTAGACAGCAGATAGCTGTACTGTACAGTTAGGCTGGAGTACAGGTGTTTAAGTGATATTCTAAAGTCTAGGACTGGAACATAAAACTTACAAGCAAATATACATGACTATAAATAACTTTTGACAAAAAAATGTCTGCAACAGTAAAATAAAAGGGAGATTTTCCTTTTGATAACAATGAGACACAAATGTTTCAGTACACTGTAGAGAGCATAGGTATGTGTGGTTTTGCAATATCTCTTTTTAAAAATGAGTAATACATGTAAACATTCATTATTATTACTGCTGCAACCTGTCTGTGGGCGACCGTCAATAACAGCATATCCTGGGTGTGGACCTTTGAATTCCGCCACAAAGTTGTAGATAAATGTCACAGGACTTTGACCTGGAAAACACACACTTATTACCACACACTTAACACACACACCATTATCACTATCAGCTGTTTTACATCCCAGCTTTCCTCTCATGTTTAATGACTATCTCCATGTTAGCCTAATGATGAAACTATGCCGATGTTATTGTTATAGTCTGAAGGAAAAGTTAAATTAATCATGTTTGATAAGCTGTTGGCTGTTACTAGTGTGTATGAGCTCTGAGACAAAGCTCACCAGTAACTTTGATGGTATATGCCCCTGTGGACTCCATGCTGATGTGCCATAATCCAGTCTTTATGGGAGCAACGAAGAGAATGCGACGTAGATTTCCCACAGTCTGAATGACAGCCAGAGGTCCCCTTTCCATAATGTGAGACTGATTTTCACCTAAATAACACCAGCAGTTAGTATCGGATCACAGTTCCTTCTTATAAATTAAAATTATTTACCAGTTATTACTTACTAATTATTATTTAGTTCTGTTTCAGATAGCCTACATAACTTTCTCTGAACAACAGTTAGGGAGTATACTGTAGTATAAGATATAAATAGTCAGAATGAATTCAATTCTGAATTCATTAAGTCAATTTCAAATACTACAGGATCACTATTATAATGCTTTTATTAAATCTGTAGTATGAAACAACTTTGTGTAACGCGATGCTTGGAATGACAGTCTAAGCACCACACGGGTTTAGTATGAACCGAGCGGACCCAATCGCCAGGCCACAAAAGAAATGGGAAAAGGAAACCTCCGTCAAAACACCATACACGGTACGAAGGGAAAAACGGAGAACAAAAAACTTGCTGAAAAACTCAATGCGATAAAACAAATAATTAAAAACTAACTAAGGACGCCAGGGGAAGTAACTGGCTCTCTAGAGCGAGCAAAGCTAAAAAAAAAAAAACCCTTCCCAAAATAATCAGTGAAAACAGATAGCGGAAAAAACAACGAAGGAAAAGTTGAGATGGGCTAGGAAGGGCGTAGAAGTTAAACCACTTGACAATACAGATAACGAGAGAGATAAGACGTGGTGACGAGACACCGGGGGATGCAACACGGTACCCAACGAGAATAGGCTACAACCAACTCAGCAACTCAGTGGCAGCAGGTGGAATGACGCTGGAGCCAGCCCTGACACAACTTCTTTAACTAATACACTTTATTGCACTTTGCAATATCAAATACAAACATCAAATATTGCAGTTATCAAATACAAACTGGCTTTGTATAAGGAGCTATTGAATATTAATTTACTTGGTTTGGGTTCCAGGGTTAAGTAACTACATCAGGACATTTTCAGGTAAAGCTCCAATCACTCCAATTTGGATAGCCTTTGCAGTGAGATTGCTGTGGTGTGGATCTCACCTGATGGACTATGTAATGTGAATTTGAGGTCATTTCCTGTGATGTAGGCAGTAACATTGAACACAGAAGCATCTAGAAGGAAGGGAAAACTCTCCACATGTCCTGGGTTCCTGGCCCGTTGTAAGATTGTCACCTTGAAATTACAACAGATTGGTCTTTGAGAATGCTTCTTTTAAAAGTCTTAAGTTTTATATTTTGTGGGCAATGACCTTCCCAAGGTGATATACCTCTGGTTGTAATAAGCTTCTTCTTTTCTTGTGTGAAGCACTTTAAATTGTCAGTGTGTATGGAAGGTGCAATATAAATAAAGTTTCCTTGCCTTAAAAGCCTCCACCTCACACCATGTGGGGGATTGTTTATGCATTTGCAGTATGTACATGCATAATATGTAAATTAAACATTTACATATAAGATGTCCTACCAGAGCAGATGTGGAGGAGTCAACGATGATATCAGTAGCATTGGGCAGGTTAGCCTTGCTGACCTCTATTGCTTCACCCCCAGAGGCCAAAGCCAAATCGTAATATAACTGGAATGGTGTGGGTTCCGCCATCCTTACGGTCCTTCCTGAAAACTTCTTTGTCATGAAGAAGGACACCTGAGAACAAGAGGAAGAGGTGAGTGGTGGGGATGAGCACAAGTGAGCAGAGTGGAGCAGGAAATGAGAGGCAGACCAGAGAAGGCAGATGAAGGCAGGTTTTTTTTTTGTTCAGGACCATGTTTGGTGAAGTGAACTATATGGCTGAAAGGAACTGTATGGCCATTCAAAACAAATGTACTTACTGTAGATTTGGTGCTGCGGATGAGGGCTATGATGGTTTTTTCTAGATTAATGTCTTTAGCTGATGCATCGGTAAAAACATAGATATGAGAGGAGGCAGGAGCACCTGTCAGAGCCAGCTAAAAGAGAGAGAGAGAGAGAGAGAGAGAGAGAGAGAGAGAGAGAGAGATAAAGAAGCATAGATGCACAGTGCATTAAATATTGTGGCTTATAAGTGCTAAAGATTGAAGTGCTTTGTAAATGAATTCCACTGCTGCCTCTTCCTCCACAGGAGTTGCCTCTGTACCTGCAGTCCTGACAGACACATCTCTGGTTCATCACCACCCCCCCTTGCCGTGAGCTTTGCGATTTCTCCCTTCATGACATCAGGGTCTGTTGTCCTTATAAGTGGTCCAAACGCTGGAGAAACACACAAAAACACAAACCCATACAACTCTAACAATGTGCCACCAGTATTAACATTATGAAGATTATTTGTTATAAATACGTTGGCCTTTATTAATCAAAGCTGCAAATTAAGAAAATCTACAAGCACAAGTAACCAACCAATTTCATTTTTCATTCATTATATTATTTGTTTGATCAATTGCATGCATGTTGAATGACAATGTCCCAGGTAAACAAATGAAAGCTTGATATCCAGCATTCTGCCATAACTATTTATGATATTAGATAATGGTCCCAGATTATCAAATATAACATTTGTGGTGTCACATTCACCAAAGACAGTAACTCCATTTCATGATTTGAAGAAAATTCTTGGACATCCAGCATTTAATAACAGTCAAAGGAGTGCTGCAAAGGATTGTAGTGAGACTTCAGCAGTTATATCCGTGGACTTATTTTCATGCAACTTTGATAAATAAAGGTCAGGGACCAACGTAATGATGAGGTTAGACAAATGTGTGCATAATTTCTTTGTGCCATGTCCGTTTCTCAAAACATCTCTCAGTAAGTATTAATGTTCTTACTTGGGTCATTGAACGGAACCAAGATGTATTCTGAAGGTTCATCCTGTGTCCCTTTCTTACTGTCGATGATGTTGTGTGCCACTCTTTTAGCCTCAGCGATGTCGTCAGACATGCTGCCTGTTGTGTCAATCACAAAGCAGAGAACAGCAGAGCGGGCAATGCCCATTAGCCTGGGAAAGACACAGAGAGGGAAGATGAAGTTACACCTGAGAGACAGCCACACGCAGCCTTCACAGCCTTCAGCACCCTGTCTTGACCAATACCGCAGGTAGGCTTTATTATCTGCAGCTCCGCGTATGTCCTCCAAGAGCTCAAGAGAGGCTGTCGTTGCCAGGGAAACTGCAGTGTTGTGGAAGTCCGCATTATGGGCACGGCGCTCGTCTTTGTTGATGCCACCACGAGGATTCTGGGTACTGCTGAGGTCAGTCTCCCCACCGTGACTACATTTACCTGAGGCCACAGATACAAAGAGGCACTTTTACGTGGTCTATAAAGTGGATATTCTTGCTTCTGTTAAAGTAGCAGGCTGTTTGCTCTATATGGTAGTATTTTAACATATGCAGACCTATTTGGTATTTATAGTAAAGTGTTTGTGCTTCTTTGTGTGTGTGTGTGTGTGTGTGTGTGTGTGTGTGTGTGTGTGTGTGTGTGTGTGTGTGTGTGTGTGTGTGTGTGTTGTTGTTGTTTTGTTCATCTTGGTCTCACCTTTAGGTTTGTCTGGAGAAACCAGGCCCATGTATCCTGATGTGAGTTTCGTCTCATTCATGATAGATGGCAACAATGGGTTTGGACAAGTGCCATTGGAACAGTCTATGCAGGTTGGAGTGTCCACATCTGCAAGAGCACAGACAGGTGTGCGTGTGAGGTGGTGTGAGGAACTAGTGTGATATGGTGTGAGGAACTAGTGTGAGGTGGTGTGAGGGACTAGTGTGAGGTGGTGTGAGGGACTAGTGTGAGGTGGTGTGAGGGACTAGTGTGAGGTGATGTGAGGGATTAGTGTGAGGTGGTGTGAGGGACTAGTGTGAGGTGGTGTGAGGGACTAGTGTGAGGTGATGTGAAGGACTAGTGTGAGGTGGTGTGAGGGATTAGTGTGAGGTGGTGTGAGGGACTAGTGTGAGGTGGTGTGAGGGACTAGTGTGAGGTGATGTGAAGGACTAGTGTGAGGTGGTGTGAGGGACTAGTGTGAAGTGGTGTGAGGGACTAGTGTGAGGTGGTGTGAGGGACTAGTGTGAGGTGGTGTGAGGAACTAGGTTTTCTTTTGTCAGTCAACCAGGTTTAGTTTTTATGCCAAAAGTAATTCTGAGCTTATTCAAAATGTATTTCATTGTAAATCACATTGGATCTTGAATCATCAAACTTTGCAATAGAGATGACATTTTCTATATTTTCTCTCCATCACTCTTTCTCTCTCTCTCTCTCTCACGCACGCACACACACACACACACACACACACACACACACACCCACACACACACACACATCTATATACATACTCAAAAGAGTCACACAGAGTCTCTGTCTCCTTATCTTTCGCTCTGTCGGCCTCTCTTTAATATTTCTTTACCTGCAATATTGTTGATAGTAAGGTCTGGTCTTATTAGGTTGACATAGGTCTTCTGGTTACCAAGCTCAACCCAGTTACTATGGCTGTAGAAGTCCTGCAGGAACATGCATATGCTGATTGGTTGCAGTAAGGTTATTACTTCTACTGCACGATTTCAAAGTTGACACTGCATTTGATGAAGATGTGTCGTAGATTCCCCACAGTCTGAATGACAGCCAGATGTCCTTTTTCCACAGTGTGAGACTGATTCTCAAGTATATAACACAAGCAGTTGAGATCAGTTCATAAATCCTGATAAACTTTATCATATGTCAGTGTATTTCTAACATTATGTCAGTGTAATAGCTTCTAACACTCTCCCATTCATTGGAGATGAGATGAGTAAAATGTTGAGTAAAATATACCTGTCAGTACTGTGTTGTTTAATGTAGGTTATAGTTTTTCTCCTTTCTTATATTTGTTAGGCCTATTTTTAGGATATTTACAAGCATTCAAATGAAAACATTCAAATGACACCAAGTTCTCAATTTCCATCAATTTCTTCTTTGTTTGAATGATGCATTCACTGTTTCAGCAATACAGGATACATATTTTCTATAAACACCTGGCTGTTTGAACTGTCAATCAATAAGGTGGGTATACATCAAACAAGAAACAAAATCCACACAATCATAATGCGATTACAGTACTGTGCAATAATTAAGCAGAAATGTACTGTTCTTTTTATTCAAATTTTACTACAGATTTTAATTTAGGCATTTTTGGACACAATTACTTTGTTAAATGGTTTGTTTAATCTCACCTGGAGAGTATGGAGGACCCGCCCCAGTGTTTCTCGAGCAGCTTGCAAACTGTCTTTGCGCACATTGGCTTTGATGGCAGCAGTACCCTGGCTGATTAAAGCACGACCATCACTGAAAGCCTCATCATTGAAATGATGCGGACTGCTGGTCATGAAGTCGCGGTCCACTAGACCATTCTGCATGTAGATCTGATTCAGGGCTTCACGAAACTTGGCGGCAGATACTACACCAGTGGCTGTTCCTAAACACTCTCGCAACAGCTCCTCGACAGATGAACCCTACCACACAGAGGACGAGAGAGATGGACTTACAGACGTGTCCCATCGCTGCTTAATAAATGAGCAAAAGTGATAGGGTGAACAAAATGTGCAGTACACATACACACATCACACACTCACCGTTGGCTTGAACTTTCTACCCTCGGACTCAGCCACTGCCTCACACACTTCATAGATCTTCTTCATTACAGCATTGCCAGTGATGGTCACGTGCGTGTTGCTGCCACCTCCTACTGGTATAAACGCTTGCACCCGAGACAGCAGCAGGGCCACCAGAGCAAGACTGTGCACTGACGGCCTCATTCCTGGCTGAAGGGGAGGAATACGTGTTCCTTTACACCAGCGCTCCTGAGGTTGATTGGCAGGGTCCAATGCTTAGCATTATTTGCACTGCAATCAATTTATTTACATTACACTTTAATTTGCATGCAATTATCCACGTTATATTAAAGGGCTATTGAAAAAACACTCCGTCACGAGAGTTACGTTCGCCACTCCCGCTCAACAACTTACGGTCGCCACCGCCCCCCCCCCCCCCCCCCCCCCCCCCCCCTCGCTCAACAACTTACGTTCGCCACCGCTACCCCCCGCTCAACAACTTACGTTCGCCACCGCCACCCCCCGCTCAACAACTTACGTTCGCCGCCACCGCCACCAATATTTAATGAACAAATAGCGCAGTATGCGCACGGATAAACACTGACGTGTACACAAAACATGCAGACTCAGACAACGACGAGCACAGGACACTGCGCGAACGCACATTAAGTAGACAAACCACATAAGCCCCACGTGATTACGAGACGAGCCACAGGTGAGACGAATCAGCACAAGACACAACCGCACCCACGGAGATCCACAGACGCAGACTAGGAGACGTAGACGACGTAAACACACGCCCAAAAGGGAGGGGCCGGGGTCCTCAACGTGACAAATTATATACTATTTTGGATTTCAGACATTAAACCTCAAATGTTTCCTTATAACCTATAAAATTTTTAAATTGTAAAAAAAAAAAAAAAAAAAAGTCATTTTCAATGCAAAAATTTTTAACAAAAAAAATCCAATTCAATTGTTTGTATTCAAATAAATATTTTTTTTGTATTTTCTATATATAGTAAAACCCGTTTTGGTATTTAACTTGGGTTGTAATATTAAACTTCGAAAGCATGACTTCATGATTTTATAAAAGACATCAATAAATGTGTTATTTGTGTACTCTAAAGATTTCCATATGGTCTGTGATGCATTTGTTTTAATTATATATGGTATATCTGATGGTAAATATTACATTTACTATTTATAATTTTTACCTAATATTAACGGACAGGATTACATATTTGTGAAATATATCTTAATTACGTAATTTCAATATTTAATTAGAACATATTTTTATCACTCTGAGTAGACTGTAAAGATTACATTTACAAGATGTTATAACAGATCATTTAAAGATTCTATTAAACAACTAAAAAACTTTTTGTTTTTAAGAAACAAGGACAATCAGTATATGTAATACTATACACATTTAGAATTTAAGAAAATAACTTGACAACATACATGGTTCATGGTTAATGGTTCATCAAACATGGATCATCATTACTGATATTAATAGATATGAAATCACTTACTAAGAACTCAGAACAAAGAATTAAAAAGTATGCAATATGTACAGTACAAAACTCACTGCAAACATATTACCTTCTAAGATCTCCCTCTTTGTGTTACTTCCAGATATGGCCAGCTTTCTGAGGTAATATCTGTTTTATTGGATTTCTGCATATATATATATATATGGATGTTGTAAAACAGGGTGGTGTGCTGCTTTGTGGGGTAATTGTACCTGGGGAAATTATTAACCTTTTTAAAGAATTTTAAAGAATTTAGCCAGAAAGTGTCCGTATGATGTAATCACAGTAATCAGATAGTGAATATACTTAGCGAGCAACACACAGGGTGTATCGTTTCAATGTTGTGTTGATTGTCATATACTGAACTTTAGTAGTGTGCATTATGATTATACTGTAATAAACATAACTGTAAGGATAATGTCCTTACTATGCTGTGCTCTCAGGGAAACACCCTAAGAGTGTTCCTGTGGCCCCACCTTCAAAGGTTGTTGAGCAAGATGACTCATCACAAAGGGATTCACGTGACATCCCTATGGAAGATTATGACATTAATATGAGTGTGCCATCTAGAAGCACAAAAAGCATCTAATAGTATGAGCAGGATAAAAAGTTTTCCTTCCACGTAAATGTCTATCTACAGAACACCCAACTGTTGAAATAACATTTTAAACAATTTTTGCGAACATGTGATTGAACATATGACATAAAATTTGTACTTATATTTCACTTTGTTTAGTATTCTGGGTGATTATTTCCTCATCCTGGTACAAAGTGCTTTATTTATGACTTATAAGTAAAACACCATTCAAAATCTTTGACAGCGTGCACAATCATTATTAGGTTCATGATTTAAAGCAGAACCACTCCCATTACAGGACAGTAGCTGAGTTTCAAGCATGTATGCCTTTAGTTACATTTTCACTGTGACGCCGAGGGCGTCGGGACAGAGGCAGCCGGAGACGGGGGTTGAACAGAAGGATGTTTATTATCCATGGCAACCAAACCAGCAAAGCTCGTAGCGCACACACTGCAAGTGATGCAAGGTGAAGCTCGTAGCGCACATGGACGTAATTTTGATTTCAAAAGTGGGGGGGACATGGATTCGTCGCTATTTAAATATTTGGTTTTATTTATGTCCCCTCCCCCAAAATTACGTCCGTGGTAGCGCACACTAGTAAAGCTCTTAGCGCACACACTGCAAGTGATGCAAGGTGAAGCTCGTAGCGCACACACTGCAAGTGATGCAAGGTAAAGCTCGTAGCGCACACTAGTAAAGCTCTCAACGCACGCACTGCAAGTGATGCAAGGTAAAGCTCGTAGCGCACACAGAGACGGACTCGCTGTGACCAGAGACGCTCATGTAGCAGCAATGTGCAGCACTGGACCAGACGACCTGCGGGCTTAAGAAGAGCAAAGTAAATAAGAAACAGGTGTTCAGTATGCTGGTGATTGTGACTGTGGGAGTGGTTGCGTGCGCGGGGGTGTGTGCTGGGATCGGCTGCTGGCCGGGATGCGCGCCCTCTGGTGGCGACCCGGCCCCCTCACATTCACACATTTTTTTGTATAGCTTATATTGTTTTAAAAGATGCTTTGATGACTTGGTAGCTTTGTTATGACATAAATTATGACTTATGATTACATTACTTTAGAGAGGAGATGTCATTTGTGAAGTGTCATATGACTAGTAACTGATATTATTACCCAGTTTGGAGTTATTCTTGAAGAAACCTGCAGTTTAACAGAAGAACTCTCTATCATGCCTGTGTCATGTACGGCACACTTTATTTTCTGTGAACAGGTGTCACGTCGGCTTGTAGCAATAGCCCCATCACACTCTTCTAAGCACTGGTCCTGTGTTTTCTTCTATTACCCTCATAACTCGATGGTCTTGCTATGTCTTGTTAGTTTCCTCATCCTCACATGTATGTAAGTAAGCCTCTGTAGAGAAGAAAGACACTGGCTCAGATCTTGCACTGACTAATTTGGTCTTAATGGCAATATCAATTTACCACTTTTGCTATCAGTCCAAGAACAGATCTGTGGCTTTACTAAATTTGATTTCAGAAGTCCCAGTAGCCTAACGAATAGTACATGTAGTAGTAGTAGGTCACCTTTAACAGAGTGGTCACTATAAATATCAAGGTTTGAGTTATGGTTTGGTAAATACACATTCAGGTTTCCAATCCTTCATGAATTATATCCTCTGGAACTTTCTCAACCAGTATGTGTTGTGCATTCTCAGAACAAAAGTCAGCTCAGTGATGAGGGTTGGAGTGTCTTCATAGAAAATGTTGGAAAGTTTGGATGTTATGTTAGAAAGTTTCACAAGACCAGTCATAAGACGTTTTAGGCTATGACATAACTCCAAGTAGAGATGGATGTATGAAAGGTCAAAGCAGTAGCCAAGGGGCCATAACTGTGAACTGATAAGAAACCTCAAAGCTTCACTAATACTTATAGCAGGGGTGTCAAACTCATTTTGGTTTGGGGGCTGCATACAACTTAATCAGATCTCAAGGGGGCCAGACCAGTAAACTCATTCCAAAATTACATGAAACTAACAGTAAGTTGTCGTGGAAATTTTCTAATAAATGGATGAGGACTCAGACGTGGTTAAATGATTAATTTATTACAAAAATATAAATATATATAAATAGGACAAAGACAGACACAAGACAGACACAGACATGAGAGTCTCATTCAAGCATGACAACTCTGAAGGCAGGGGGGCGCTCCCCCTGCTTATATACACAATTCAGCAGTTCTAACAGCAGGTTATCTTTAGCACAGCATGTTCCAAAACATAAGCGTCCAGCAGGCTACTTTGTCTCACATGTGTGTATCTCCTAATATGGACTTCCCTAGAGTTAGCGGAAGCAACTGATGTATCAGTTGAACACAGAGAAAGCTAAATGACCCAAGACTAGTAGTCTAGTGACTACCAGTTAATTAACAGAGTGCTTTTACCCTCAGCACTCTCCCTGACCTGGGTCACGTATAGCACACATGCATAATATGAACTAAACATGGTTACACTGAATCACACTACTTCATTATTGTAGTCCTTCTGTTTAGCCAGAATGGACATGTCCAAAATCATAAAGTTCATAATGATCTCTTATAATAACTAAACATGATCTAATCAATGATAATTAATCAATAATCAATAATTTCTCTCACAAAGTCCACTTGTTTTCTTTGTATTCGTGAAAAGAAGTAAACTATTAAAAAATTATATGAAATGAAATGTCCTTTTACTAAATATATTATGAACAACTTTTTACTTCTACTTTTTACTTTTTAAGAAAAGTATGTGCAATTTCAACAACACTTTTATTCAGTTAAACATTTAAGTTAATTATGCATAAAAACTGATCGCATTGACATTTTCCACATCTGGGAAATAATTCTGAACACATGAACTTTCCATTTTTCATGAAAAATCCGTGTCCACTTTTCTCTTTTTTGACAAAGACATTTCACTTAAGAGGGTGCCAGGATCAACAGAAAAAGCGGGTAAAGCATTAGAACTGACTAAAACACTGACAATATAGGAACTGCAGATTTTAAATAAAATGAGAGTTTATTCTTATTTAATAATGCAGGTTTATTCCGCGGGCTGGACTGAACCCCCTAGCGGGCCGGTGATCAAGCTAATTTCAAATGAGGCTATATTGCAGTATTTTGTAGATTTTATAGTTAAGATGAATGCCTCAGAGACAAATCTTGTCATATTGCCAGGGTTAACTGGGAAAATCTGTGCCTTATTCCAGGAAGCTCTCCAGTGCTGAAAGGAATTATGATATGGGCAATTGTTAACTGCTGGCTACATAATTCTCATGAACCATAGGAATTTTAAGTATGTTTGCACTATGAAATGCCTCATTTCATATGCCTATAAGAAAACTATAAAACTAAAACTAACTATAAAGAAAATCCTCAACATATATGCTGGGACCTATTTTGGGGCCTTTTAAATCTCATTTTAGATTCATAATTGCATATTGTTCTGCAATCTAAGAACATCAAGGTAAATGCTTTATAGCCATTGATTGAACTCCTGCCTGAAGTACTCAAAGTGAAAACCATTTTGCCTTCTGAATGCTCCTATCCCTCTGTTAAGTGTGCATGCTGAACTCCTTGCTGAGACTTTTGGAGCCCATTCATAAGTGCCCGGTTTATTTCTTTATTGATCCTCTTCCTTCCAAAAATAAGACTGCAATCCCAGGTGTTATTGATCGATCCAGTGTCCTCCTAGTCACAGGAGTCAGTGTTGGACTCTGAGCCACCTCTCCCTCTGAATATTGATAGCAGCCCAGCCTATGCTGTCGGATGCTTGCAAGATTCTCAGTTCTTGGGTGAGCAGCTTCAGTATTTGGTGGCCCTAGACATTCTCTACCCTTCCTTGATCAGCAAGTTCCATCACAACCATCATGATCACCCAACACCTGATCCCAGAAGGAAGACCTGGTTCTGACGCTTGATAGCACCAAGGTTCTCAGAAGTGCGAACCAGTGTGGTACGTGAACCAGAACAGTTCCAGTTTCTTGTTGGTGGAAAAGAGCCTTGTTCGTTTCTTCAACCCCAGATCCATTTAGGCATCTGTTTATCAAGGTTTCCTTTTTGAAGTCTTGCCAATCTGTGAGTTGAACATTTCTGTGCATTCTTCCTATGTTTTTAATTAATGTGCTTTGACCTTTGTTTCTACCTCTTGTGTGTTCCCTTTGTGCATTTCATCTTGTGCTTTTTCCCAGGTTTATTTGACTTTCTGGTGTTTGGACTTTGGCTGTCTGTGACGGGCGGGGGTGAGCAACAAAAAGGAAGCGATCACGCCAAGTCTCAGGGAAAAAGGATGGTTTAATAGAAAGTGTGCAAACCTAAAACCCGTGCAATAGATCCAAATTAAGGATATAATGACCAGCGGTCAACTGGTACAAAGACAAGACATGGGTCACAATAGACCCAGATCTCTCGTTCGATACACATATTAATAATATAACTAGGGTAGCGTTCTTTCACTTGCGCAACATTGCCAAAATTAGAAACATATTAAATATTAGTGATGCAGAAAAACTAATCCATGCATTCATATCCTCTCGTTTAGATTATTGCAACAGTCTCCTAGCTGGATGTTCTGGTAAATCGATAAACAAACTCCAGCTGGTTCAGAACACAGCAGCACGAGTTTTAACAAAAACTAAAAAGTTTGATCACATTAGTCCCGTACTATCGTCATTACACTGGCTGCCAATTAGATTCCGTATTGACTATAAAATACTTTTATTAACATATAAAACGCTGCATGGCTTAGCTCCAGACTATCTTAGTGAACCTATTGAACAATATAACCCAGCGCGTTCACTTCGCTCGCAGGACGCAGGGTTATTAACTGTTCCTAGGATCAAAAAGATCACAGCAGGTGGAAGAGCCTTTTCTTTTAAAGCTCCACAATTGTGGAATAATCTTCCTGCCTCTATTCGGGACTCAGACACAGTCTCAATGTTTAAAACTCGATTAAAGACTCATCTGTTTAGTTTGGCCTTTGATTAATCTGTTACATATTTACTACATCTCGTATCTTTTCTCCGAGGTTCACCTGGAGAGTAACATTGCAGTCGGAGCCTACAATACCAGCATTGCTGCTCCGACACGGAATGAAAGCCTGGCGTTCATCAACAGACATTTACAGTGACAATATCATAACCCAGAACTTTCATTTTTACCTTTACTTAGTCTGATTGTGTGATTTGTGTGTGACTTGTGTATTTGTCTGTATTTTGTGTAATCTGTGTGTTAACGGGCCGCCCAATGGAGGATGGGTTCCCTTTTGAGTCTTGGTTCTCCCGAGGTTTCTTCCTATTCCCCACTATCTTAGGGAGTTTTTCCTCGCCACTGTCGCCCTTGGCTTGCTCATTAGGGTTCTGGACCCGTAGTATTAACCTTTTAAATCCTGTAAGGCGCTTTGTGACAACATGTGTTGTGAAAAGCGCTATACAAATAAACTTTGATTGATTGATTGATTGACATATATAGGCAAACAAACGACCCTCAGGTGAGACGGATCACGGGCTCCGCCCACCTGAGGGACGCACATGACGTCACCAAACAACAACAACAACAACAGCCGCTGTGGACGGAGGCGGCCGGTAGGGGGCCGCCTCACCGTGACAGACCCCCCCACCAAGCCGCACTCCCCTCCAGTGGGTGTGTGGCACACAGCGGCTGCACACAAAACACAAAGAGGCAGGAAGGCAGGGACAGGCATGGACACCTCCTGAGTCCGGGAGCTGAAACACAAAAACACACATTACTCAGCTCGCCTCCCCGGGCGGGACCCTGGACCGACTGGGCCGTTAACAACACAAAACCACACCCCGGTCGGTCACAGGGCCCTCACGCCCTAATCGGCGTTTAGCCAGAGAGCCCCAAGGGTGTGCGGACGAGGAGTTACGACTCCTTTGTCGTCCTTAGTGTGTGTGTGGGTGCAGGTTACCTCCCCGAGGCGTGGCTACTTCTCCTCCTGGACCTACCTCCTCCCAGAGCTGACCCCGGCCCTTGGCTAGGGGTCACCCCAGCCTCCTGGGGAGCCAACCCCTCCCGGGGCCCCTCATCGCATGGTGGACTCCTCCACCCAACCCAGGAGCACCAGAGACCGAGGCCCAGAGCACCCCCGACGCGGGCTAGGGAGCAGCCCCAAGGGCCTCCTTGTAACGTGAGACCTCCGAACACAGAGGACTCACGGGGTTTGTATTAGATGGACTCAGGAGCAAACTCAAAGGACAGATAGTGAACTGAGACCTCCACGATAAGCGGGAAAAGCAGAAAACAAAAGCAGAGATTAAAACTCTGAAAACCAACAGAAAATACACGGAGGAGAAAACTCGACGTGTCGGCAAAAAGGAGAACAAACGAACAAAATAATAAACTTCAGAAACGAAAAACACACGGAGGAATGACTCAACGTGTCAGCGAAACCGAGACGCACAAACGAACAAAGTAACAAACGCCAGTGAAGGGCAGCTGGCTGAAGCATGATGCTTGGGAAAAAATAACTAAGACAATCCTTCAAAGAAACAAACAATAGGAAGGATAAAGAAGGGGGAAATCTTGAGGTAGGCCAGGGAAGGTGCAGGAGAAAAACTCGAAAAGAATAGCGTGGTAGCGAAGACCAACACAGAGAACCTGGAGAGAATACCGGCTGGCAGTACGAGCGAGAGGCAACGAACAACTCAGCAGTGAGGCACTGCAACTGTGCCTGTTAAATAGGGGAAGGCACAGCTGCATGTCCTCACTGCTGATTGCGTCTCGCTTGCGCATTAAGTTGCGCACTCCTCCTCGTGACGACAGGAGGGGCGGTCCTGGACCCAGCCCTGACAGAAGTAGGTAGAGCGCGCCCTCTTGTGGCGACAGGGGGAACGGTCCTGGACCCAGCCCTGACAGAAGTAGGTAGAGCGCGCCCTCTTGTGGCGACAGGGGGAACGGTCCTGGACCCAGCCCTGACAGAAGTAGGTAGAGCGCGCCCTCTTGTGGCGACAGGGGGAACGGTCCTGGACCCAGCCCTGACACTCCTGGTCACCCTGGGCAGGAGGGAGGATCTTCTCAGACCGGAGCCCCATGGTCCCCAAACATCCGGGGGCCCCAGCCCTCTAGGGAGGGGCTCTTCATGACCGGGCTCCGGTCACCCCACAACACAAGGGGGCTCCTGCCAGGTGGAGACCCCCACAAGGTCCAGGAACACCACGACACCGCCAGGGGGAAGCACCTGCACAGAAAACACACACACACACACACACACCCAGACACACACAAACATAAAACACAAACGCGCCCTACCCTATTCAGGGCCTCCCTCGGGAGCAAAGCCCTCCGTGCCACACCCCATGGCACGGGACCACAGCCGGTCCCCCCCCCAAACACACATTTAAGGGGAGGAGCATGCGTGGAATTACACACAAACAGTTGACAACACGCTAGGACAACACACACGCAAAACTAGACAAACAAAACTGTGTACAAACAATGAACGGAACGGGACCCATACGTGCACGCTCAATAGACAGTGACGCGCCACTCAGGTTCGCAGTCGCTCCCCCACATTAAACACAAGACGACGGGGGAGCGAGGTGACGGTGATGAGCGGTACCCGCGTCACACATGAAACATTCAACACAAACACAAACGAGCGACGCACATTGACCAATGTTACCATTCATACGTACACATTAACCCCACACAAGACAAAGAGCACACCCAGGGAGACTGCCCTGGTCCTCGCCGTGCCACACATACAACACGAGCACGGCGGAGCTCTTCCAACAAACAAACGACAAACACGAAGAGTTTTTCCCAGGGCAGACAGCCCTGGTCCACGCCGTGCCACAAACACAACACAAAAGCACGGCGGAACTCTTCACAAAACACCACGCAGACAAACACTTACCACGAGACATGACCACGAACGAAGGAAAAAGAAAAAGAGACTCGGCGGCTTCCGAAGGGTGGCTGGTCATTCTGTGACGGGCGGGGGTGAGCAACAAAAAGGAAGCGATCACGCCAAGTCTCAGGGAAAAAGGATGGTTTAATAGAAAGTGTCCAAACCTAAAACCCGTGCAATAGATCCAAATTAAGGATATAATGACCAGCGGTCATATATAGGCAAACAAACGACCCTCAGGTGAGGCGGATCACGGGCTCCGCCCACCTGAGGGACGCACATGATGTCACCAAACAACAACAACAACAGCCGCTGTGGACGGAGGCGGCTGGTAGGGGGCCGCCTCACCGTGACACTGTCTACCCTGATCCTGTGTCCTAACTGACCCTGTGGATGGTTTGCTATTGTATTGTTCCATTATTGCCATGGATTTATGCACCTGAATTATTAAAAATGGTTTACCACATATCATGTGTATTTTTTAATTGATTTATTAATCAATATCAATTATTGATTTTATTTTTTAAGTTTTTACACATTTCATTAATATCCCTTTAGACTCCATAACTTGTAACGTCCGGGTGTAGGAGGCAGGCACCAAGACGGTTATGGTGAACAGATAACATTTATTGAAACAAATACGTGTAAGCTCTGTGCGGAGCGCAAGCAGCACATACACACTCACGCTGACACTTGGCTTTAGACAAAAACGAGCACAAGACACTGCGCGAACGCACATTATATAGGTGAGTTACACAGACCCACGTGACCTCAAGACAAGGCACAGGTGTAACAAACGAACACGCTCACAAACAACCCACACCCACGGAAGTACAAACATGGACATAATCGCACGCAGATAACAGTATGACACGCCCACAGAGAAGGGTCCGGAGCTGTTCCGTGACAGAACCCTCCACCAGGGGTTCGCTACTCCCGGAGCGTCCCGCGCAGCTGGAAAGCCTCGAACCAACACCAACGGGCAGGTCCGGAGCCGCCGGGATCACGAGCCTCTGAGAGCCGTCACCCCCGACGGCGGGAACCGCCGCGAACAGCTCTAGCACACCCTCCCTGGGAGAAAACATTAGGGGGAGAAAACATTAAACACAGGCACGAGTACAAACACGCACACCGGCACAGTAAACACAAAGGGCACAAACGGGAACAGTGGGTTCAGGAGACACATTGGGACAGACAAAAACACAGGAACACAGACATTCATCCCCGGAGCCAGGCCTCCCACCTTGGGCGAAGCCTGTAGCAGCGAGAAAGCCCCAGGGGCTGGAGACGCTGCAGACGGCGGTACTCCTCCCGCCTGTTCCGCCCGCTCCCCGCAAGGTGCCGCACGGCTGGCGGACGCGCGAGGTGCAGCGCGACTTGTCGACCGCTTGGGGGCAGCACCACCGGTGGACGCGCGAGGTACAGTGCGACTTTTGTCCCGCTTGGAGGCAGCGCGACCGGCGGGTCTCGCGGCAACCTTCCTCTCAGGTCCGCGGCTCCCTCCTCCGGGAGTGCCGTAGGGGCCTGCCGCCCTATAAGCTTGCCGGCGCTCCTCCCCCCTCTCAGGGAACCCCCCGTAGGAAGCCCCTCCTTCGCCAGGCCAGCCTCCCCTGGATTTGGTATCGGAGGTGGTGTCCATCGCTGGCTCTTCCTCCTCGGCTACGCTCCAGTCCATGGACCGAGCGGGGGTCTAGCACCGAGAGTGCTCCATGGGCTCCTCCTCCTCGGAGTCCCCACTCTCTGACGCGGACGGACTGTCCGGTCCGCTACCACCCCCTTTGTACACGGTCGGGACCGAACATACTGACGGAGGGCTTTCCCCCTCACTCTCCTCGCCCTGCTCGTTGTCTCCCGAAGGGGCTGAGCATACAGACGGAGCGGGGCTGACTTTTCCCTCGTCTTCCCCATAACACTCAGAGGGGGTTGAGTATAACGACGGAGGGGGGCTGACTACCTCCCTCTCATCTTCATCGGAGTGCTCGGTAGTCTCCGACCACTCCGACGGCGGGGGGCTGATGTCTTCCCTCTCCTCTCCGTAATACACCGTCGGCGCTGTGTATATGGAAGGTGAGTAGCCGGCTCCACCTTCCTTCTCTTCCTCCTCCGAGTCCTCACTCCCGAACTCGTCTTCCGGAGGGCGGGCACTCACCATCCCCGCGTAAACAATCAGCGGGTCCTCTGTGCCCTCTGCGGTATCAGCCAGGGGGGTGGTCTCGCGCATTGTTGCGCGGAGTCCCTCTCTCCACGCCGCCTGGAAAAACACCTCGTTTCAATGCACTTTATGTATTGTTATGTACAAAATGTATTGTTTTTCAATAAAGTGATAAAGTGCATTGAAATGTAATGTAATAGTGCTTTTGCATTGCATTTTGGCACGTATTCTGCATGTTTGTATGGAAAAGCAATGCATTTTGTGGATTGCATTTCCATTTTTGCCTAGTAGGGATTACATTTCGATTTGGCACTGAATCCTCTCCATAGTTCTTAGTTTGTTTGAGTGTATTTAATGCCTGTCTTGTCTCATGGGTTACGGTTATGGGTTTTGTTCGGTTTGGTTACTTTGGTTTGTATAGTCTCTAGTGCTTTGTGGTATATCAAGGATTCAAGGATTCAAGGATTCTTTATTGTCATTCGCATCTCATGTGGTGCATGAGGTGGAACGAAATTCACAATCTCAAGGTCCCAGTTTTTAAAGCAAACCCAGCATTATTAAATAAAGAACCAATGTAAACAAGAGGGCATTTAAATATCGCTATAAATATAAGCTATAAATGTCTGTACAAAAAGAAAAGAAAATATAATAAAATAAAGTGTGAACAGTGCAGACAGCAGCAGCGATTTGGACATATCTCTGTTAAGTAGCAGCAACACTGGGATGACCATATGAAGTAAGTGGCATAGTGACTAAAGTGACTGTGCAGTGTGTGTATGTATGTGTATGTTTCTTATCTAGAGTTCAGGAGTCTCACAGCTTCTGGAATGAAGCTGTTTTTCAGTCTATTGGTTCTGCATTTGATGCTCCGCAGCCTTTTGCCTGAGGGGAGCGGGACAAAAAGTGAGTGAGCGGGGTGTGAGGGGTCCTTTCTGATGCAGGAGGCCCTTTTCCTGCACCTGGAGGTGTAGATGTCCAAGGTGGTGGGGAGAGTGACTCCGACAGTCCTTTGTGCAGCTTTCACCACCCTCTGCAGAGCTTTTCTGTCTGCAGCAGAGCAGCTTCCGTGCCACACGGTGATGCTGGAGCACAGCACGCTCTCCACCACGCATCTGTAAAAGGAGCTGAGGATGGGGCTCCCAAGTCCTGCTCGCCTCATCCGCCTGAGGAAGTAGAGCCGCTGGTGTGCCTTCTTTACCAGGCTTGAGGTGTTGTAGCTCCAGGAGAGGTCGTTACTCAGGTGTACTCCCAAGTATTTGTAGCTGGAGACTACTTCCACCGCGGCTCCTCCGACGTGCAGGAGGGGATGAGCATGTTGCTTCTTCCTGAAGTCCACAATCATCTCCTTTGTTTTCTTGACATTGATGCAGAGGTTGTTGTCCCTGCACCATCCCTCCAGGTGTTCCACTTCCTGCCTGTAGCCAGACTCATCACTGCTAGTAATGCATCCAACCACAGCTATGTCATCTGCAAACTTCACAATATGACAGCCCGGTTGAGTGGGTGAGCAGTCATAAGTGAGCAATGTTGTAATCAAGTGTATCATAAGTGTATCATGTTGTAATCAAACTGTGTTGCTATTTCGTTCATGTTTATTCTCTTTATTTCGTTCTGTCTTTCTGTCTACCCATCATGTTATTACTTGGTGGTTATGTTCATACATTGGACTCATTATCAGACTTGACCTAAGCCTGTTTTTTTTACCCTGATTTTGGTATGCCCTTCAATAAATCTTCTCCTCAGCTATTGTGTCCATCCTCTAGTTCCTTCACGCCGTTACAATACTATTGTATTGATTTTCAAACGTTTGTTTGCTGTGACAGGAATTTGTATTTATACATATTTTTTATTAATATTTTGTAATGTTTTTGTATTCTACGTGACATGTCCTCATTCCGATGCAAAGTGAAAGTGAAACTTGTAAAACACCAAAGATCATCTCGCTAAAGATGTGATAGAAAAGCAAAAGAAAAGGACACCATACCCCATAACGTCCGGTTTGCTCTGGACTCTTTTGGACTGAGATTTATGTTGGCATTGCTGGGATGTGTTGGAGTCACTACTCCAGCTGGGTGTCCTTCCACGCTCCCTCCATTTCCTTTTTGTTCAGTCCATAGACGTCTGCCGACATCTCAGGTTCCTTTCTCTGGATGTTTCTATTACCTATTACCAAAGATATTTTCTTCATCTCGTCCAGCATCACGACATCTGGTTCATTTGCCACTCCTTGTTCCTTTGTGTGGATCTGGAGGTACCACAGAATGTATGTTAATGTATTACACATCATATGAATGTCTGTTTGCGTGCAGAGAAACCACCTGCTACTCATTTCAACGTGAAATGTTTTATTAATCAGATTTATGAATACATATCTTCTGGCACTCAAATCTGTTCTCATTTCTAAAAAGGTTTTGGTTTATCAAGATGCAAGCTAGAGGAAAAAGGGAGAGATTTACTTTTGATACTAATTTAAATACCCTTACCCACCCTGCTCTCGTGAGTTCCTCCCATGTCCTTCCCCTTGTGAAAAAGAACACAAGACACAAGACTCAGAAACGATATAGCTATCTAAATAAATGAAGTAAGGAGAGAAAAGGAAATCATTTCAAGGGGAAATAATAAACCTATCAGAAACAGTAAGTAGCTTTTCAGTGTGGGCTTTCATGCTGATGTTATCATTTTGTTTTATTAAAAGTGTCATTTAACAGTGGCACCAAAAATGTGCTTGGGTGATCCAGACATACTTAATATGAAAAGAGCCATTTATGTCTTGTTTTTAAAGTATGTTGTTGAGGCACATGCCAATAAGTCAACACAAGATACCACTGTACACTCCAGAAATGATACTTGAATCACCTTTATCTGATAATAGCCAGTACTTTGGTAGTGATGGTGCGTTCATCAGATTATATTCTTATTTTTAATGATTGTTAAAATTGTTCATGCAGGAATCTGTTTTTTTTTTTTTTTTTTAAAGGTGTTGCTGGTTTGTTGAACCTTGTATTCATTTTATTATAATTTTACTTTCATTATAAAAAGAAGCATCCCAGGAGATGATTGTAAAAACTGCATTCATAGTAGTAATCTCAACAGTTTAGCAACTTTTATGGAGAGGGTTTTTGTTGTCATTGTTCAGACAACAGGTATTCTTTAACAAAGTTAAGTGATGAAACACTGAGGAACGTTGGCAGATTTCAGAAGAGATTTTGCAGTAATCTGGGCAATTACTGTTTTTTGTGGGTTCTATACTACCTTCCCTGTGCTACAGTGCTGAATAAGTACAGCTTATGATAGCTGACTTACTGCTATTGATTCCTCACTTTGTGACTGAAACTCAGATGGAGGAACATATAGTTGGTCCTTATGCAGGCAGCCCTCTCTGCGCTACTCACATGCCTGCTCCCACTCCCACACACTTTGCACTTTGCCAAACACCTGGTGGGACAGAGGCCAGTTGAGGCAAGCACTCAACTCTTTCACAGAAAGAATACTAACATATAGGCAGATAGGAATATAGGCAGACAGTTCAGAACAAAATTGAGTAACTGAGTAAACATACATATTTGCTGCAACAACTACAGCACTTGCACAGACAGCATGCAACATACCATGGTGCTATTTACGTTCCAGGAAATATGTAAATATGGAAGCTCTTTTTCATAGTTTTCTCTCTCTCTCTCTCTCTCTCTCTCTCTCTCTCTCTCTCTCTCTCTCTCTCTCCCTCCCTCCCTCTCTCTCTCAGCCCATTTCTCCCCAGACAGGCTATAAGATCTGAATCAGTGATACAAACCACTGGTACTTGTAAGCACTTGTATATGCTGTTAAAACAATTAACATGCTCTGTAAATGCAATATCTCAGCAAACCTCAGATGATGTTTTAGGTAAAAACACTGATATAAGCAAGTATTTTTCCACAGTGAGTTTATACCAAACAAAACCAAGGTTTTACATTTCCAGCACCATTTACACTCCTGATTATCTTGCATGCTTTAGACCTTCATGGCAAATCAGTTTAATACTATCCCCTGTTTGACCCATTTTTGTTTCCTGTTTATTAGTAAATACAAAGATGCTTATATCTTATTTATTACTCTTATCCAATTGGGTGTGTGACTGTACAGTTACCCCTCAAAGTCCTGGGAGCACATGGCTGCAGTGGTGAGATTAATGTGATCAGTCTCAGCTGTGCCTTGCTCTCACTGAGTGTGGGTCTCATCTCCTCCATCTCCATTATCATAAAATTGTAATACAATATAAAAAATATACTACATATAAATATAATTAAAATATAATAACATATTACAAAATGAAATATAATAAATATAATTAAAATAAAATTAATAAAAAAGAACCGCACACACATACTGTTTCATAACCTGAATGAAACTGAAAACGAATACTGAAAAAGAATACTGAGAACACTTCCACCAACAAATTGCACGCTTTTTGTCAGTGCTGTAATATTTAACCACACAAGGCATGCCACATGAACCTTTAAAATGAATATATTCATGTCAAGAATTGTAATCTTTAGCCATGATGTCTGTCTCTCTCCTTTTCTTTCTTTCCACAGCTATGACAGATTCACAGATCTTCCCAAATTCTTCCCAAAGTCCTCCTTCTGAGCGCTACTGTTCTGTCCTGCAGCAAATGCTTAACAACTCTCATAATAATAACACGCATGTCAATTATGTTGTGGTGAGCGTACTCGGGGTGGTGTCTGTCCTAGGTATCCTGGAGAACCTTTTGGTTCTGTGGGTGCTTGGATTCCGTCTGCGCCAGAAAACCGTTGCTGCAGTGTGGGTGATAAACCTAGCATTGTCTGACTTCCTAGCCATGCTGACGCTGCCACTTTTCACACACTACATACTGATGGGGCATGACTGGAACCTAGGTTTGTTGCTCTGCTCTGCTGAAGCTTCTATTTTCTTCCTTAACATGTTTGTTTCTTCATTCCTACTGGCTGTTATATCACTAGATCGGTGTTTATTGGTTGCCAAACCTGTCTGGAGCCTGAGACGGCGTTCAGTGGCAGCTGCGTGGAAGATCTGTGCTGTGGGTTGGCTGTGGGCGGCAGCCAACACGATTCCCTATTTCGTGTTCCGCTCTGTAACATCTAGAAGAGACGAACGTAAGCTTTGCTACCATGACTTTGCTCGGTATTCCACACCGCATAAGCTGGAGCGGGATTGCCAGGTGCTGCAGGCCATGACAGCTGTGTCGAAGATGCTGTTAGCCTTCGTGCTACCACTGCTCACCATTGCTGTGAGCTATGGCTACTTTGGTCAGCAATTCTATGCTCGCTGCAAGAGGAAGCAGAGTATGACGGTAGCTCTAAGGACTAATACAACAGTGGGCATGTCAACTTGTAGCCTTTCATCTGCTCCTTCACCAACTGCGCACAGTGGAACAAAACTGTCGCGAGGCTTCATCAAAATGGTTACCTCTGTCATCACAACCTTTGCCATATGTTGGGCACCATATCACATCTTCTGCCTGGTTGAGGTGATGGCTCAATATATGCCTGAAAAAA
Source organism: Brachyhypopomus gauderio (assembly GCF_052324685.1). Taxonomy (NCBI): domain Eukaryota; kingdom Metazoa; phylum Chordata; class Actinopteri; order Gymnotiformes; family Hypopomidae; genus Brachyhypopomus; species Brachyhypopomus gauderio. Next base: position 11,053,187 of record NC_135225.1, on the reverse strand, counting down.
CAGAACTTGTTGAGGTGGGGTTGCCTGTATCAACAGTGTTTGCCTTTCTGAACTCTCTGCTAAACCCCATAATCTACGCCTTCAGCTGCCCACACTTCTGCACGCGTATTCGGCAGAGTCTGGCGGTGCTCTTCGAAGGGCTGGTGGAGGAAAGAGGACCCCTCTGGAAGAAGGATGGACTCCAGATCCCTCAATAAGTACCCTGGCCTGCAGTCAGGGCAAAATGTGTTATGATACATGGAAAAGTTTCCACTGTCCAAAACATTATGATCTATGGCCAGTACACTTTAGAAGTTACTTTCATGGACTTGATTACAGTAATAGATGTAGAAAACATGTTGCATGCAGTGATCTTTAAAAATGGAGTACATTTTGGTCTACCATTAAAACTTCATAATAACAGGCAACATAGGTGTCATTTTTGAATGAATATCTGAATCATAAGTCAGAACTCAGTCAGTCAATGGTCATATTTATGTCCCTGTGGTGGACAAAATACACAAACCATATAGCCTATTTGAGTTAAAGTACCCAAAGATACCCAAGGTAAAACATTACCCCAGTACATGTAGAAGTCCTCCCTTTATTCCTCTACTTGAGTAAAAGTACAAAAGTATGAATGTAAAGTTAAGGCTCTAATATGTTTTATTGCTTTGCATGTAAAACCTGTCTAAATAGAATTTGTTTTCTAATGTAAACTGCTGTGTTCGAATGTTTATTTCACAACATCAATGCATTTAGCTAGCTTGAAGCTCCAAAAACTATGAACTGTGGTAAAACATAACGTGCTAGCTAGCTAACATAGTTAGCTACATGCAGAGTGCGTTGCTAAGGCAGTTTTTGGTTGTGTACTAGCAATAAGCTAGCTAGCTATGGATACAACACTAATGTCAGACTTATTTTAACATACACAAATAAACTGTTTTCTGCTATTGTTAATTAAATAAAATGACCAATAGGCCTATGAAAATAGCTCACCTCTACGATTTTCCTTAGATTGGATGGCACTTGAAAACAGAAAACATTTTCTTCAAATGAATACTTCAAACATTTTACTCAGATAAGGCCATGGGGTTTGTGGCGAGTTCGTTTCTTTCCTACTTGTAACGATCTGCGTGGCGCAGAGCATGGAGGCGGACACAAATGCTGAGAAGAGCGAGATTTATTACAGGGCATTCCATAATCGTAGTCGAAGTCACGGGCAGGGGTCACAACGGGAGAGCCATTCAGATTAGACAGGTACAGGGGCATGATAAGGACAGACACGAAACAAAACCAGGCTGAAATAACACTGAACAGAGAATAAACCAACAGAGAGTATAACACCGGGAACAGGGCACACAAATCACAAAAGCGCGAGGGAAAGAAACAACCAAACATCCAAAACAACCGACGAGGGACAAGGGACACTCAGGGACTATATATACAGGACTTTAAACAGGGAACAGGTGCGGGCAATGACACGGGGGTGTGGTAACAAACGAGGAATCACGGAGACAAACGAGCGGGGCAGGATAAACAGGCACGGAATACAGACATAAGGGAATCCGGAGTGACAGCTAGGGGAGGGGCCGCGGCCATACGTGACAGTACCCCCCCTCAAAGCGTGCCACTCCGGGGCACGCAAGGGCAGACAGGACAGGAACCAGACTAGGACCGGACAGGGAACCACGGAACACGGCGAGGGACAGGGACAGCAGACACGGGACAGACCGGAGGAACAGACCAGGGGAAAGCAGGGCACGGAGACCGGGGCATGGCAGGGACAGAGAAACCAGAGACTGACCAGGAGCCGGGCTGGGGCATGGCGGTACATGGGGCACAGGGAGACCGGACAGGGCAAGGAGCAGGAGCAGGGCTGGACAGTACAGGACCGGGGACAGACACGGGAGTGGGGCCAGGGGACAAGGCAGAGGCACACACAGAGGCAAAGACACTATGGACAACAGAGACCGGGACTGGAACAAAGGGAGTGACGACTTGGGGAACAGACACAGGGACCGGGACAGAGACAAACCCACCAGACACCGACACAGGAACGGGTACAAGGACACGAACAGGCACACACACAGGAACAGGAACCAACACAAAACCAGGCACAGGACACGGGAGCAAGGGGAACAAGGGAAACGAGACAGGATCACAGGGCAAAGCAGGGAACACATTCAGTCCAAGCCCACACGTGGGCAGCACAGTCTCTTGGGGGGCAGGCCTGGCCGGCAGGCGGGCAGCGGGAACAGGAGCCGGCAGGCGGGCAGCGGGAACAGGGGCCGGCGTGGACGACCCCTCCTGGGTCGCGGGGACAGGAACCGGCAGACAGGCAGCGGGAACAGGAACTGGCGTGGACAACCTCCTCCGGGTCGCGGGTACAGGAACCGGCGTGGACAACCTCCTCCGGGTCGCGGGTACAGGAACCGGCGTGGACGAGACGTACTCGGGGGGCGGAACCACCGGGCTGACGTCCTTGGGGGGCGGAACCACCGGGCTGACATCCTCGGGGGGCGGGACCGCCATACTGACGTCACCGGGGGGCGGGACCGCCATACCGACGTCACCGGGGGGCGGGACCGCCATACCGACGTCACCGGGGGGCGGGACCGCCATACCGACGTCACCGGGGGGCGGGACCGCCATACTGACGTCACCGGGGGGCGGGACCGCCATACTGACGTCACCGGGGGGCGGAGTCGGCCACTCTTGCCGTGAGTGTCCACTACTCCCCCCCAAAAAATTCTTTGGCGTCTTAAGGGGGGAAACTCGCAGGATCAGAGGAGGGAGGTGCTCCTCATGGAAGGCGACTTCTTCGTGCGCTGCGGCGACGGGGCTCCGAGTCGGAGGCGTGATCTTCCTCCTTCCCCGGTCTGGTCTGCGCCTGGAAGAACATACAGACACAACTGCTTCTCGGTGGCTTTCATTGTGACTCCGCCTCGTCGGAGGTATCGGGAGCTCACAATGGCTTTTGAAAGCCAACCGAGAGCCAGGCCAACGCTCGTCTGCACATTCATTCCGTCTGCCCGAATCTCGCGCTACAGGTTGCTCCTCCCTATAGCGTGTATCGAGTCGGGCAGACACATAGCGCTTGTCAGGGAGCTCGTCACAAAAGCCAGAAACCGAAAGTGATTTCGCTTTGTTTTTACAGCGACGAGACTCCCCTGTACCCACAGCGCAAGGGGAATTCCTGTCTCTGGTTTGTTCACGCTGTAATACCGGAGAGTCGAACCGAATTAAACCAGCCAACATCTCATTACAGCGATTGAACTTACCAGAGTCTCGCTCTCTCGCTGTGTCCTTGTATGGTCGGTTGTTATGTAACGATCTGCGTGGCGCAGAGCATGGAGGCGGACACAAACGCTGAGAAGAGCGAGATTTATTACAGGGCATTCCATAATTGTAGTCGAAGTCACGGGCAGGGGTCACAACGGGAGAGCCATCCAGATTAGACAGGTACAGGGGCATGATAAGGACAGACACGAAACAAAACCAGGCTGAAATAACACTGAACAGAGAATAAACCAACAGAGAGTATAACACCGGGAACAGGGCACACGAATCACAAAAGCGCGAGGGAAAGAAACAACCAAACATCCAAAACAACCGACGAGGGACAAGGGACACTCAGGGACTATATATACAGGACTTTAAACAGGGAACAGGTGCGGGCAATGACACGGGGGTGTGGTAACAAACGAGGAATCACGGAGACAAACGAGCGGGGCAGGATAAACAGGCACGGAATACAGACATAAGGGAATCCGGAGTGACAGCTAGGGGAGGGGCCGCGGCCATACGTGACACTACTTTTATGTAGGTATATGCTCTCCGAAAAGTTTATGTTACGCCGTTGAACCGAACCCTGACTGGTGCACGTGCTTCGCACTTCTTTTGTTTTGTTACTTTTTTAAATGAACACTTACGCCTGAAGGCGATTTCGCATAATGTAGTGAAGTAAAAGTAAAAGATTTGACTTTGAAATGTAGTGGAGTTGCAGTAAAACGTTACAAAAATTGAAATATTTGAGTAAAATAAAGAAACAAAAAAATTACTTAAGTACATTAACGAATTATATGCAGGCCTACTTCATTACTATCCACCACTGTTATGTCCACAGGAAACCCATGCTTTCCAAACATTTACAGAACAGCTAAAATAATTGTGCTTATGTTAAAGGACACACCTCCCATATGTGTATGAATTAAATCCATTGCCTTACACTGGTAATTTAGTTTTTAATGACCAGGATACCAACTATTGCGGAGGGCTACCAGATTGATAAGCATAAACCGAGGGGGGGGGGACGAAAGTTGTTGAGCGGGGGGGTTCATGTGCTAGCAACCGCGGACAATCGCTAATAGCAGCAAAAACATAAACGATGCAGCGCTTTGGTGCACGGCACTATAGTGAGCTATTTTTAAAACAAGCCCGCGGGCGACGTGGTGCCCGCGTGCACCGCGGGTTGGTGACCCCTGTCCTAGGGTATCTAATGGCATGTTTTCTCTTCCTGATTGCACTAGTTCACCTGGGTAGGGTTTTATTTATTTAGCAATGTGTGGAGAGAAAAAGAAAAATGAGTCATGTCTGATATTCACAAAGGCTCTGAGAGTATGAAGTGTCTGCTTTCATTCCTGTTCATGTTCATAATTGTCCTACAATCAGAGTCTAGAATCGCAGTCATGCTCTTAGTTGCTTTGTAAAACACAAGACACAATAAGAGTGACGTAAAACAAGATATATCACTTTACACTCAGGAGCACAACAAACATGGCATACTCCAAAAGGAAGCTATAAAACATGATATATAACAGAGCACACTCAAGTGGCCATATTTAAAGACACAGTTGCCATGCACACTGCCATCCAGCTGTTCTAACTTACCTATTGCAATGCCTTGCAAAATAATTCAACTTGCTTAGGTATTGGAGATTTTGTGATGGCATAATTTAGTTTGAAAGACTCTAAATTAATTCATTTAAAGTGATATTGGTCTGATGAAAAAAAAAAAAAAAACGCATAAATGTTATTTCAGTCCCAGTACTGTGGTTTACGCAAATGAAAGATGTTGCCCTAATGAGGACACAGTTGAGTTCTGTGAATCATTAATGAAGAAAAGTCTGGAGTTTGCCAGATTGCATAAGAATGACGTAGCTAAACTGAGGAGTAAGGTTTCATGGTCAGATGAGACAATCATAGAATGTCTTGGCCAATATTAAAACCGTTTTATGTGTGGTGCCACAGTGAAGGATGGATGTGGTGTGATGTTGTGGGGATGCTTTTTTTCAGTGGGGATTATGCATCTTGTTAAAACTGGTGCTCGGTACAAGAAAATACTGAAAAATACTGTGATTCTGAGCCCTCAAGATGCTGTCTCCTCCAAGGCATGTGTAACACGTCCAAGATTGATTAAATGAACGGTTACTGAAATGCTGTAATAGTAGTAAATACTAGGTCAGCCTTATACAGTATGTCCTACATGGGCCTGTAAAACTTAGGGGGTGAAGGAGATGCATGTGAACCTGAGCAAGACAAAAACAATAGGCATGAATATAAAAACATAAGAGGATTTAATCAGATAGAGAGGAGGAGGAGGAGGAGGAGGAGGAGGAAGGCAGGATTAAACCTGATGTAAACAGGGCATACAGAACAGGAATCTATAATAAATATGTCTGAGTGTTTGTTTTCTTGCTTGCTACATTTTGTCTATCTTGGCCATACCCAGTAATCAAAGGCAAAGGAGTCTAGAATTACTCAGAAGAGATCATCAATTCTGCAATTATTAATCCATGACAAAATTATTTGACAATATAAGAAAACAATATTAGTGCTTTTTAGGAAATTATATAATTGTTTTGTTGCATGGTTCTATGCATCTCTTGGAGTTTATGCAAAAAGGTTTACAGAATAATGTAGTGGTGATCCACATCATCACTGAAGCTGATGGATTCAGGACCCGTACAGACACAGCATATGAAGGAGGGGCTGATGAGAGTGGGAGAGACGATGGAGACTCAACCAGTGAGTGAAACAGAGCAATGGAGAGATGAAAAGAGAAAAGGAGGAGGGGCAAGTAATAGAGTGATAGAGTGGTTCTCCAGAGATGCTCACTCCGCGAGGATACGAAAGAGAAGAAAGCAAACAGGCAAAGAGACGGATTTTACTGCCCGTGTTAGGAGTAATTGTGGATGCAGGCAGCATGGATCCAGTTGAGATCCCTCAGAGCAAGATTTTGAAAAAAGTAAGTAAGCATGTTTCCTTCTCGGTCTTAGGATATGATGTTTAAGTAATAGCATATGGCATGCTTGACATTTCTAACTTTATTTATAATACTCAATTGTTGATTTGCTGTGGGCCTAAAGGAAAGGCTTTGAGGTGTGTTGATGCCCACACGTTCTCAGGAAAAAAAAAACTAGTCAATAAACTGAAGACATGTACTTCAAATCCTTTTTCTTGTTTGTCTGTAAGCTGATGTCATAACTTACACCATCCAGTTTCTAAACACGAGGATTTGCAGTTGTCTTATCACAGTGTAACTCTGAGCTGAATGAGTGGATTCTCATTTTATTTATTTATTTATGCATTTATTTATTGTTATCCTTTACTTTTTTCAGTAGACAGTGATTAATACACATTGGTTTTTCTACATATTCTGCAGTGTGAATAATCAAATTGTATTAGGATATTTTCCACATTTATTGTATACTAATAAATCTGATAAATATGATTGGTCTTATTTGGGCTATGTTTCATTTAACACATGTAATGTATGGAGGTAAGTCTCTACTGGGGTTTTCAAACCAGTGCTTTGAGACTTCCATCCAGTCCACCTTTATATTCAACTCCAGCTCCAAACAGGTCCAGCTCCATCCTATTCAGGACATCTAACACTAAAGAATGCGTATTACCTGGTGCAGGTGTTTTAGGAAATGAAACACTGTGATAATTTGCACTGACAGGGGATCCATGAGGACAGGACCTAAAAGCTCTCAGGTCTACATGACCACCATCCTCAGACCATATCTCCACATGCTTTTGTTGCCTCTCTTTTCCTACTTCCAGGGATCCATTAAAAAAAAGATTGAGAAGCTGAAGAGATGGAGTGTCTCATCAGGCGGGAGTTTCAGTTGTTCCACCAGAACAGAGCCTGTGAGTCTGAGCATGCCCAGTAAGGCTGTGGAAGACCCCTGGAAGGCTGAGAGTCAGCGTAGGAAGCTCTGGCCAATGGTGGCCTCTGTGTTTGGTCAGGTAGGAATAAAATATCAGATTTTTGACACTTGCATCTCAGATGTTGATTAATGTGGTTCTAGATTCTTCATTTACAGATTCTTCATGGGTTGTGCCATGATGAAGTGCATCTATAATTATGAATGCATTGCTCACAGTGACCCAGTCTGTATTTAATTATGTCTCCCGCTGCATCTCTCTTATGCCATACTGTACTGAAAACAACTCTATAGCTTATCAGTGTCAGCTGCATTGTGTTCTGCATTTGTTATCGGTTTGTTGTGGAACCAACTAGACTGGAGCCTATTTGGTTTTAAAAATTACAACAGGAGTATTCAAAAATGCCTTGACAGGTCTTACATTTTGATAAACATTGCTGCATATACACTAGATATCTGCACAGCAACAACAGTGTTTTCTAGGTCATGCACATGTGTTTTTATGTTTGTGTGTGTGTGTGTGTGTGTGTGTGTGTGTGTGTGTGTGTGTGTGTGTGTGTGTGTGTGTGTGTGTGTGTGTGTGTGTGTGTGTGTGTGTGGGGGGCTTAAATGACAAATTCACCAGTCCCTCACAAATTCTCTAACCTTTTCTGAGCACTCATGATTACAGACAGCATTAATCACGCCCAGAGCTGTCTGGCAGTGTGGGGAGATTAGAAGGCTGGCTGTGGTGTTAGTCTCTGGCTATGTCTGGCTATGTCTATTCGAAATATCTGTCATTACTCGATCTTCTGCGTGGCATCTAATCAAAACACTGTCTTGTCTACATTACAGTATGTTCTTTTCATTATGCCGTGTGACGGGAGGGACAGAATTAGTCTATAGTCCTAGTCTAGATCTCAGTTCACAGTTTAGAAGTAGTTCAGCATATCTGCTTTAAAAAACATAAATGGTGTAGTATAAACAACCCCTTCATCTCATACCATGTGACAGATGGGACAGCAAAAATAATAAGAGAAGATTTCAGAAAGTTAATGACTGCAAGGATGGAATGAGGAAAGAGAAACAGAGAGAAAATGAAAAACAGATCAACAGAAAAATAAATAAAGAGAGATATAAACAGAGAGAGATAAAAAGAGTAGGGAGGATAAATTGATTAAAATACACAAGATTATGTGGGTGAGATTAACAAGATGTCTGATGGGTCAAGAGGTAAGACGAGCTTGTTAGAAACTGAATCACTTCCTGGCATTCTTCAGTTATGAAAATAGCCAGAGTAACTACATCATCAGCTGTACCAACAACTTTGCAAATCATCCTCTGTAAACATGGTAATTTTGTGCTAAAAGGGTTTTTGTACATACAACGCCTACACCACCTACACAGCTCTATTGAACTCTATTGTCTCTTCTCTTCCATAAGTGCAAATACATTTTTTGGGCCTTTGTGCTTACCTTGGTGTTTAACCATAAAACCTCTCTGCTCCTCGTGTCTTTTGGTATCAAATCGCCAGTCAACCTTTTGTTTTAAAACACAAACACACATTATTCATAATGTCAACTGAAGCTGTGTCCATGTCCAAAACATCTACTAGTAATGCAATGAGAAAAGGGTAATTTTTTTACCCATAAAGATTTCCCCTTTTTACCCTTAAATATTTCCTGTCTCTTTGTTTTCATAAGATGAGAAAAATCACACAATGTTTGGATCTCTGGATTGGGCAGACCAATGGCTTTTGCCTCCAAAAAAATACCTATCTCAGAATACGAGAGTATCTGAACTCTATATTTTAGCACTGAAATCACAGGCTGTCTTATTTGCTATGACTAATGGGAGGATATGTGGTCTCGATCCAGTGTTCCTCACTCACCACCTCTCTGGGTCTGCCTCTGTTTTCCTCTCCTGTCATCTGATTGGGGTTTGGCCCTAATCCACTGACAGACCACCCATGCATGGAAAACGATGCAAATCCCAGATAATATCACTCATGTGCCCGCACGCACGCACCCACACACACACACACACACACAC